>NW_027314965.1:0-122234 GCF_023375885.2 Dermacentor andersoni
GATACACACGGCGAGGACAGATCGTTCTGCAAAAAGCACCATTTGCATGCACATCTTGTGGTTTTGCAGAAAACTTCATCCGCGTCTACCAAAAGATGCATGTGCATGCTTAAAACGCGTTTTCGCACAAATGCGTGCGCGGGTGCTAAAAAGAGCAGCATCGGCATGCTTAGCACGTCGTTTGGTAGAAATCCACGTGCGCGTTCTGCAAAAAGCACCATTTGCATGCACATCTTGTGGTTTTGCAGAAACTTCATCCGCGTCTACCAAAAGATGCATGTGCATGCTTAAAACGCGTTTTCGCACAAATGCGTGCGCGGGTGCTAAAAATAGCAGCATCGGCATGCTTAGCACGTCGTTTGGTAGAAATCCACGTGCGCGTTCTGCAAAAAGCACCATTTGCATGCACATCTTGTGGTTTTGCAGAAAACTTCATCCGCGTCTACCAAAGATGCATGTGCATGCTTAAAACGCGTTTTCGCACAAATGCGTGCGCGGGTGCTAAAAAGAGCAGCATCGGCATGCTTAGCACGTCGTTTGGTAGAAATCCACGTGCGCGTTCTGCAAAAAGCACCATTTGCATGCACATCTTGTGGTTTTGCAGAAAACTTCATCCGCGTCTACCAAAAGATGCATGTGCATGCTTAAAACGCGTTTTCGCACAAATGCGTGGCGCGGGTGCTAAAAAGAGCAGCATCGGCATGCTTAGCACGTCGTTTGGTAGAAATCCACGTGCGCGTTCTGCAAAAAAGCACCATTTGCATGCACATCTTGTGGTTTTGCAGAAAACTTCATCCGCGTCTACCAAAAGATGCATGTGCATGCTTAAAACGCGTTTTCGCTACAATGCGTGCGCGGGGTGCTAAAAAGAGCAGCATCGGCATGCTTAGCACGTCGTTTGGTAGAAATCCACGTGCGCGTTCTGCAAAAAGCACCATTTGCATGCACATCTTGTGGTTTTGCAGAAAACTTCATCCGCGTCTACCAAAAGATGCATGTGCATGCTTAAAACGCGTTTTCGCACAAATGCGTGCGCGGGTGCTAAAAAGAGCAGCATCGGCATGCTTAGCACGTCGTTTGGTAGAAATCCACGTGCGCGTTCTGCAAAAAAGCACCATTTGCATGCACATCTTGTGGTTTTGCAGAAAACTTCATCCGCGTCTACCAAAAGATGCATGTGCATGCTTAAAACGCGTTTTCGCACAAATGCGGTGCGCGGGTGCTAAAAAGAGCAGCATCGGCATGCTTAGCACGTCGTTTGGTAGAAATCACGTGCGCGTTCTGCAAAAAGCACCATTTGCATGCACATCTGTGGTTTTGCAGAAAAACTTCATCCGCGTCTACGAAAAGATGCATGTGCATGCTTAAAACGCGTTTTCGCACAAATGCGTGCGCGGGTGCTAAAAAGAGCAGCATCGGCATGCTTAGCACGTCGTTTGGTAGAAATCCACGTGCGCGTTCTGCAAAAAGCACCATTTGCATGCACATCTTGTGGTTTTGCAGAAAACTTCATCCGCGTCTACCAAAGATGCATGTGCATGCTTAAACGCGTTTTTCGCACAAATGCGTGCGCGGGTGCTAAAAAGAGCAGCATCGGCATGCTTAGCACGTCGTTTGGTAGAAATCCGACGTGCGCGTTCTGCAAAAAGCACCATTTGCATGCACATCTTGTGGTTTTGCAGAAAAACTTCATCCGCGTCTACCAAAAGATGCATGTGCATGCTTAAAACGCGTTTTCGCACAAATGCGTGCGCGGGTGCTAAAAAGAGCAGCATCGGCATGCTTAGCACGTCGTTTGGTAGAAATCCACGTGCGCGTTCTGCAAAAAGCACCATTTGCATGCACATCTTGTGGTTTTGCAGAAAACTTCATCCGCGTCTACCAAAAGATGCATGTGCATGCTTAAAACGCGTTTTCGCACAAATGCGTGCGCGGGTGCTAAAAAGAGCAGCATCGGCATGCTTAGCACGTCGTTTGGTAGAAATCCACGTGCGCGTTCTGCAAAAAGCACCATTTGCATGCACATCTTGTGGTTTTGCAGAATACTCATCCGCGTCTACCAAAAGATGCATGTGCATGCTTAAAACGCGTTTTTCGCACAAATGCGTGCGCGGGTGCTAAAAATAGCAGCATCGGCATGCTTAGCACGTCGTTTGGTAGAAAGCCACGTGCGCGTTCTGCAAAAAGCACCATTTGCATGCACATCTTGTGGTTTTGCAGAAACTTCATCCGCGTCTACCAAAAGATGCAATGTGCATGCTTAAAACGCGTTTTCGCACAAATGCGTGCGCGGGTGCTAAAAAGAGCAGCATCGGCATGCTTAGCACGTCGTTTGGTAGAAATCACGAGCGCGTTCTGCAAAAAGCACCATTTGCATGCACATCTTGTGGTTTTGCAGAAAACTTCATCCGCGTCTACCAAAAGATGCATGTGCATGCTTAAAACGCGTTTTCGCACAAATCCGTGCGCGGGTGCTAAAAAGAGCAGCATCGGCATGCTTAGCACGTCGTTTGGTAGAAATCCACGTGCGCGTTCTGCAAAAAGCACCATTTGCATGCACATCTTGTGGTTTTGCAGAAAACTTCATCCGCGTCTACCAAAAGATGCATGTGCATTGCTTAAAACGCGTTTTCGCACAAATGCGTGCGCGGGTGCTAAAAAAGCAGCATCGGCATGCTTAGCACGTCGTTTATTAGAAATCCACGTGCGCGTTCTGCCAAAAGCACCATTTGCATGCACATCTTGTGGTTTTGCAGAAAACTTCATCCGCGTCTACCAAAAAGATGCATGTGCATGCTTAAAACGCGTTTTCGCACAAATCCGTGCGCGGGTGCTAAAAAGAGCAGCATCGGCAAGCTTAGCACGTCGTTTGGTAGAAATCCACGTGCGCGTTCTGCAAAAAGCACCATTTGCATGCACATCTTGTGGTTTTGCAGAAAACTTCATCCGCGTCTACCAAAAGATGCATGTGCATGCTTAAAACGCGTTTTTCGCAAAAATGCGTGCGCGGGGTGCTAAAAAGAGCAGCATCGGCATGCTTAGCACGTCGTTTGGTAGAAATCCACGTGCGCGTTCTGCAAAAAGCACCATTTGCATGCACATCTTGTGGTTTTGCAGAAAACTTCATCCGCGTCTACCAAAAGATGCATGTGCATGCTTAAAACGCGTTTTCGCACAAATGCGTGCGCGGGTGCTAAAAGAGCAGCATCGGCATGCTTAGCACGTTGTTTGGTAGAAATCCACGTGCGCGTTCTGCAAAAAGCACCATTTGCATGCACATCTTGTGGTTTTGCAGAAACTTATCCGCGTCTACCAAAAGATGCATGTGCATGCTTAAAACGCGTTTTCGCACAAATGCGTGCGCGGTGCTAAAAAGAGCAGCATCGGCATGCTTAGCACGTCGTTTGGTAGAAATCCACGTGCGCGTTCTGCAAAAAGCACCATTTGCATGCACATCTTGTGGTTTTGCAGAAAACTTCATCCGCGTCTACCAAAAGATGCATGTGCATGCTTAAAACGCGTTTTCGCACAAATGCGTGCGCGGGTGCTAAAAAGAGCAGCATCGGCATGCTTAGCACGTCGTTTGGTAGAAATCCACGTGCGCGTTCTGCAAAAAGCACCATTTGCATGCACATCTTGTGGTTTTGCAGAAAAACTTCATCCGCGTCTACCAAAAGATGCATGTGCATGCTTAAAACGCGTTTTCGCACAAATGCGTGCGCGGGTGCTAAAAATAGCAGCATCGGCATGCTTAGCACGTCGTTTGGTAGAAATCCACGTGCGCGTTCTGCAAAAAGCACCATTTGCATGCACATCTTGTGGTTTTGCAGAAAACTTCATCCGCGTCTACCAAAAGATGCATGTGCATGCTTAAAACGCGTTTTCGCACAAATGCGTGCGCGGGTGCTAAAAAGAGCAGCATCGGCATGCTTAGCACGTCGGTTGGTAGAAATCCACGTGCGCGTTCTGCCAAAAGCACCATTTGCATGCACATCTTGTGGTTTTGCAGAAAAACTTCATCCGCGTCTACCAAAAGATGCATGTGCATGCTTAAAACGCGTTTTCCGCACAAATCCGTGCGCGGGTGCTAAAAAGAGCAGCATCGGCATGCTTAGCACGTCGTTTGGTAGAAATCCACGTGCGCGTTCTGCAAAAAGCACCATTTGCATGCACATCTTGTGGTTTTGCAGAAAACTTCATCCGCGTCTACCAAAAGATGCATGTGCATGCTTAAAACGCGTTTCGCACAAATGCGTGCGCGGGTGCTAAAAAGAGCAGCATCGGCATGCTTAGCACGTCGTTTGGTAGAAATCCACGTGCGCGTTCTGCCAAAAGCACCATTTGCATGCACATCTTGTGGTTTTGCAGAAAACTTCATCCGCGTCTACCAAAAGATGCATGTGCATGCTTAAAACGCGTTTTCGCACAAATCCGTGCGCGGGTGCTAGAAAGAGCAGCATCGGCATGCTTAGCACGTCGTTTGGTAGAAATCCACGTGCGCGTTCTGCCAAAAGCACCATTTGCATGCACATCTTGTGGTTTTGCAGAAAACTTCATCCGCGTCTACCAAAAGATGCATGTGCATGCTTAAAACGCGTTTCGCAAAAATGCGTGCGCGGGTGCTAAAAAGAGCAGCATCGGCATGCTTAGCACGTCGTTTGGTATCCACGTGCGCGTTCTGCAAAAAGCACCATTTGCATGCACATCTTGTGGTTTTGCAGAAAACTTCATCCGCGTCTACCAAAAGATGCATGTGCATGCTTAAAAACGCGTTTTCGCACAAATGCGTGCGCGGGTGCTAAAAATAGCAGCATCGGCATGCTTAGCACGTCGTTTGGTAGAAATCCACGTGCGCGTTCTGCAAAAAGCACCATTTGCATGCACATCTTGTGGTTTTGCAGAAACTTCATCCGCGTCTACAAAAGATGCATGTGCATGCTTAAAACGCGTTTTCGCACAAATGCGTGCGCGGGTGCTAAAAAAGCAGCATCGGCATGCTTAGCACGTCGTTTATTAGAAATCCACGTGCGCGTTCTGCCAAAAAGCACCATTTGCATGCACATCTTGTGGTTTGCAGAAAACTTCATCCGCGTCTACCAAAAGATGCATGTGCATGCTTAAAACGCGTTTCGCACAAATCCGTGCGCGGGTGCTAAAAAGAGCAGCATCGGCAAGCTTAGCACGTCGTTTGGTAGAAATCCACGTGCGCGTTCTGCAAAAAGCACCATTTGCATGCACATCTTGTGGTTTTGCAGAAACTTCATCCGCGTCTACCAAAAGATGCATGTGCATGCTTAAAACGCGTTTTCGCAAAAATGCGTGCGCGGGTGCTAAAAGAGCAGCATCGGCATGCTTAGCACGTCGTTTGGTAGAAATCCACGTGCGCGTTCTGCAAAAAGCACCATTTGCATGCACATATTGTGGTTTTGCAGAAACTTTATCCGCGTCTACCAAAAGATGCATGTGCATGCTTAAAACGCGTTTTCGCACAAATGCGTGCGCGGGTGCTAAAAAGAGCAGCATCGGCATGCTTAGCACGTCGTTTGGTAGAAATCCACGTGCGCGTTCTGCAAAAAGCACCATTTGCATGCACATCTTGTGGTTTTGCAGAAAACTTCATCCGCGTCTACCAAAAGATGCATGTGCATGCTTAAACGCGTTTTCGCACAAATGCGTGCGCGGGTGCTAAAAAGAGCAGCATCGGCATGCTTAGCACGTCGTTTGGTAGAAATCCACGTGCGCGTTCTGCAAAAAGCACCATTTGCATGCACATCTTGTGGTTTTGCAGAAAACTTCATCCGCGTCTACCAAAGATGCATGTGCATGCTTAAAACGCGTTTCGCACAAATGCGTGCGCGGGTGCTAAAATGAGCAGCATCGGCATGCTTAGCAACGTCGTTTGGTAGAAATCCACGTGCGCGTTCTGCCAAAAGCACCATTTGCATGCACATCTTGTGGTTTGCAGAAACTTCATCCGCGTCTACCAAAAGATGCATGTGCATGCTTAAAACGCGTTTTCGCACAAATCCGTGCGCGGGTGCTAAAAAGAGCAGCATCGGCATGCTTAGCACGTCGTTTGGTAGAAAATCCACGTGCGCGTTCTGCAAAAAGCACCATTGCATGCACATCTTGTGGTTTTGCAGAAAACTTCATCCGCGCCTACCAAAAGATGCATGTGCAATGCTTAAAACGCGTTTCGCACAAATGCGTGCGCGGGTGCTAAAAAGAGCAGCATCGGCATGCTTAGCACGTCGTTTGGTAGAAATCCACGTGCGCGTTCTGCAAAAAGCACCATTTGCATGCACATCTTGTGTTTTGCAGAAAACTTCATCCGCGTCTACCAAAAGATGCATGTGCATGCTTAAAACGCGTTTTCGCACAAATCCGTGCGCGGGTGCTAAAAAGAGCAGCATCGGCATGCTTAGCACGTCGTTTGGTAGAAATCCACGTGCGCGTTCTGCAAAAAGCACCATTTGCATGCACATCTTGTGGTTTTGCAGAAAACTTCATCCGCGTCTACCAAAAGATGCATGTGCATGCTTAAAACGCGTTTTCGCACAAATGCGTGCGCGGGTGCTAAAAAGAGCAGCATCGGCATGCTTAGCACGTCGTTTGGTAGAAATCCACGTGCGCGTTCTGCAAAAGCACCATTTGCATGCACATCTTGTGGTTTTGCAGAAAACTTCATCCGCGTCTACCAAAAGATGCATGTGCATGCTTAAAACGCGTTTCGCACAAATCCGTGCGCGGGTGCTAGAAAGAGCAGCATCGGCATGCTTAGCACGTCGTTTGGTAGAAATCCACGTGCGCGTTCTGCCAAAAGCACCATTTGCATGCACATCTTGTGGTTTTGCAGAAAACTTCATCCACGTCTACCAAAAGATGCATGTGCATGCTTAAAACGCGTTTTCGCAAAAATGCGTGCGCGGGTGCTAAAAAGAGCAGCATCGGCATGCTTAGCACGTCGTTTGGTATCCACGTGCGCGTTCTGCAAAAAGCACCATTTGCATGCACATCTTGTGGTTTTGCAGAAAACTTCATCCGCGTCTACCAAAAGATGCATGTGCATGCTTAAAACGCGTTTTCGCACAAATGCGTGCGCGGGTGCTAAACAGAGCAGCATCGGCATGCTTAGCACGTTGTTTGGTAGAAATCCACGTGCGCGTTCTGCAAAAAGCACCATTTGCATGCACTCTTGTGGTTTTGCAGAAACTTTATCCGCGTCTACCAAAAGATGCATGTGCATGCTTAAAAACGCGTTTCGCACAAATGCGTGCGCGGGTGCTAAAAAGAGCAGCATCGGCATGCTTAGCACGTCGTTTGGTAGAAATCCACGTGCGCGTTCTGCAAAAAGCACCATTTGCATGCACATCTTGTGGTTTTGCAGAAAACTTCATCCGCGTCTACCAAAAGATGCATGTGCATGCTTAAAACGCGTTTTCGCACAAATGCGTGCGCGGGGTGCTAAAAAGAGCAGCATCGGCATGCTTAGCACGTCGGTTGGTAGAAATCCACGTGCGCGTTCTGCAAAAAGCACCATTTGCATGCACATCTTGAGGTTTGCAGAAAACTTCATCCGCGTCTACCAAAAGATGCATGTGCATGGCTTAAAACGCGTTTTCGCACAAATGCGTGCGCGGGTGCTAAAATAGCAGCATCGGCATGCTTAGCACGTCGTTTGGTAGAAATCCACGTGCGCGTTCTGCAAAAAGCACCATTTGCATGCACATCTTGTGGTTTTGCAGAAAACTTCATCCGCGTCTACCAAAAGATGCATGTGCATGCTTAAAACGCGTTTTCGCACAAATGCGTGCGCGGGTGCTAAAAATAGCAGCATCGGCATGCTTAGCACGTCGTTTGGTAGAAATCCACGTGCGCGTTCTGCAAAAAGCACCATTTGCATGCACATCTTGTGGTTTTGCAGAAAACTTCATCCGCGTCTACCAAAAGATGCATGTGCATGCTTAAAACGCGTTTTCGCACAAATGCGTGCGCGGGTGCTAAAAAGAGCAGCATCGGCATGCTTAGCACGTCGTTTGGTAGAAATCCACGTGCGCGTTCTGCCAAAAGCACCATTTGCATGCACATCTTGTGGTTTTGCAGAATTCTTCATCCGCGTCTACCAAAAGATGCATGTGCATGCTTAAAAACGCGTTTTCGCACAAATCCGTGCGCGGGTGCTAAAAAGAGCAGCATCGGCATGCTTAGCACGTCGTTTGGTAGAAATCCACGTGCGCGTTCTGCAAAAAGCACCATTTGCATGCACAATCTTGTGGTTTTGCAGAAAACTTCATCCGCGCCTACCAAAAGATGCATGTGCATGCTTAAAACGCGTTTTCGCACAAATGCGTGCGCGGGTGCTAAAAAGAGCAGCATCGGCATGCTTAGCACGTCGTTTGGTAGAAATCCACGTGCGCGTTCTGCAAAAAGCACCATTTGCATGCACATCTTGTGGTTTTGCAGAAAACTTCATCCGCGTCTACCAAAAGATGCATGTGCATGCTTAAAACGCGTTTTCGCACAAATCCGTGCGCGGGTGCTAAAAAGAGCAGCATCGGCATGCTTAGCACGTCGTTTGGTAGAAATCCACGTGCGCGTTCTGCAAAAGCACCATTTGCATGCACATCTTGTGGTTTTGCAGAAAACTTCATCCGCGTCTACCAAGAGATGCATGTGCATGCTTAAAACGCGTTTTCGCGACAAATGCGTGCGCGGGTGCTAAAAGAGCAGCATCGGCATGCTTAGCACGTCGTTTGGTAGAAATCCACGTGCGCGTTCTGCAAAAAGCACCATTTGCATGCACATCTTGTGGTTTTGCAGAAAACTTCATCCGCGTCTACCAAAAGATGCATGTGCATGCTTAAAACGCGTTTCGCACAAATGCGTGCGCGGGTGCTAAAAAGAGCAGCATCGGCATGCTTAGCACGTCGTTTGGTAGAAATCCACGTGCGCGTTCTGCAAAAAGCACCATTTGCATGCACATCTTGTGGTTTTGCAGAAAACTTCATCCGCGTCTACCAAAAGATGCATGTGCATGCTTAAAACGCGTTTTTGCACAAATGCGTGCGCGGGTGCTAAAAATAGCAGCATCGGCATGCTTAGCACGTCGTTTTGGTAGAAGTCCACGTGCGCGTTCTGCAAAAAGCACCATTTGCATGCACATCTTGTGGTTTTGCAGAAAACTTCATCCACGTCTACCAAAAGATGCATGTGCATGCTTAAAACGCGTTTCGCACAAGTGCGTGCGCGGGTGCTAAAAAGAGCAGCATCGGCATGCTTAGCACGTCGTTTGGTAGAAATCCACGTGCGCGTTCTGCCAAAAGCACCATTTGCATGCACATCTTGTGGTTTTGCAGAAAACTTCATCCGCGTCTACCAAAAGATGCATGTGCATGCTTAAAACGCGTTTTCGCACAAATCCGTGCGCGGGTGCTAAAAAGAGCAGCATCGGCATGCTTAGCACGTCGTTTGGTAGAAATCCACGTGCGCGTTCTGCAAAAAGCACCATTTGCATGCACATCTTGTGGTTTTGCAGAAAACTTCATCCGCGTCTACCAAAAGATGCATGTGCATGCTTAAAACGCGTTTTCGCACAAATGCGTGCGCGGGTGCTAAAAAAAGCAGCATCGGCATGCTTAGCACGTCGTTTATTTAGAAATCCACGTGCGCGTATCTGCCAAAAGCACCATTTGCATGCACATCTTGTGGTTTTGCAGAAAACTTCATCCGCGTCTACCAAAAGATGCATGTGCATGCTTAAAACGCGTTTTCGCACAAATCCGTGCGCGGGTGCTAAAAAGAGCAGCATCGGCAAGCTTAGCACGTCGTTTGGTAGAAATTCCACGTGCGCGTTCTGCAAAAGCACCATTTGCATGCACATCTTGTGGTTTGCAGAAAACTTCATCCGCGTCTACCAAAAGATGCATGTGCATGCTTAAAACGCGTTTTCGCAAAAATGCGTGCGCGGGTGCTAAAAAGAGCAGCATCGGCATGCTTAGCACGTCGTTTGGTAGAAATCCACGTGCGCGTTCTGCAAAAAGCACCATTTGCATGCACATCTTGTGGTTTTGCAGAAAACTTCATCCGCGTCTACCAAAAGATGCATGTGCATGCTTAAAACGCGTTTTCGCACAAATGCGTGCGCGGGTGCTAAAAAGAGCAGCATCGGCATGCTTAGGCACGTTGTTTGGTAGAAATCCACGTGCGCGTTCTGCAAAAAGCACCATTTGCATGCACATCTTGTGTTTTGCAGAAAACTTTATCCGCGTCTACCAAAAGATGCATGTGCATGCTTAAAACGCGTTTTCGCACAAATGCGTGCGCGGGTGCTAAAAAGAGCAGCATCGGCATGCTTAGCACGTCGTTTGGTAGAAATCCACGGTGCGCGTTCTGCAAAAAGCACCATTTGCATGCACATCTTGTGGTTTTGCAGAAAACTTCATCCGCGTCTACCAAAAGATGCATGTGCATGCTTTAAAACGCGTTTTCGCACAAATGCGTGCGCGGGTGCTAAAAAGAGCAGCATCGGCATGCTTAGCACGTCGTTTGGTAGAAATCCACGTGCGCGTTCTGCAAAAAGCACCATTTGCATGCACATCTTGTGGTTTTGCAGAAAACTTCATCCGCGTCTACCAAAAGATGCATGTGCAATGCTTAAAATGCGTTTTCGCACAAATCCGTGCGCGGGTGCTAAAAAGAGCAGCATCGGCATGCTTAGCACGTCGTTTGGTAGAAATCCACGTGCGCGTTCTGCAAAAAGCACCATTTGCATGCACATCTTGTGGTTTTGCAGAAAACTTCATCCGCGTCTACCAAAAGATGCATGTGCATGCTTAAAAACGCGTTTTCGCACAAATGCGTGCGCGGGTGCTAAAAAGAGCAGCATCGGCATGCTTAGCACGTCGTTTGGTAGAAATCCACGTGCGCGTTCTGCCAAAAGCACCATTTGCATGCACATCTTGTGGTTTTGCAGAAAACTTCATCCGCGTCTACCAAAAGATGCATGTGCATGCTTAAAACGCCGTTTTCGCACAAATCCGTGCGCGGGTGCTAGAAAGAGCAGCATCGGCATGCTTAGCACGTCGTTTGGTAGAAATCCACGTGCGCGTTCTGCCAAAAGCACCATTTGCATGCACATCTTGTGGTTTTGCAGAAAACTTCATCCGCGTCTACCAAAAGATGCATGTGCATGCTTAAAACGCGTTTTCGCAAAAATGCGTGCGCGGGTGCTAAAAAGAGCAGCATCGGCATGCTTAGCACGTCGTTTGGTATCCACGTGCGCGTTCTGCAAAAAGCGCCATTTGCATGCACATCTTGTGGTTTTGCAGAAAACTTCATCCGCGTCTACCAAAAGATGCATGTGCATGCTTAAAAACGCGTTTTCGCACAAATGCGTGCGCGGGTGCTAAAAAGAGCAGCATCGGCATGCTTAGCACGTTGTTTGGTAGAAATCCACGTGCGCGTTCTGCCAAAAGCACCATTTGCATGCACATCTTGTGGTTTTGCAGAAAACTTCATCCGCGTCTACCAAAGATGCATGTGCATGCTTAAAACGCGTTTTCGCAAAAATGCTGTGCGCGGGTGCTAAAAAGAGCAGCATCGGCATGCTTAGCACGTCGTTTGGTATCCACGTGCGCGTTCTGCAAAAAGCGCCATTTGCATGCACATCTTGTGGTTTTGCAGAAAACTTCATCCGCGGTCTACCAAAAGATGCATGTGCATGCTTAAAATGCGTTTTCGCACAAATCCGTGCGCGGGTGCTAAAAAGAGCAGCATCGGCATGCTTAGCACGTCGTTTGGTAGAAATCCACGTGCGCGTTCTGCAAAAAGCACCATTTGCATGCACATCTTGTGGTTTTGCAGAAAACTTCATCCGCGTCTACCAAAAGATGCATGTGCATGCTTAAAACGCGTTTTCGCACAAATGCGTGCGCGGGTGCTAAAAAGAGCAGCATCGGCATGCTTAGCACGTCGTTTGGTAGAAATCCACGTGCGCGTTCTGCCAAAAGCACCATTTGCATGCACATCTTGTGGTTTTGCAGAAAACTTCATCCGCGTCTACCAAAAGATGCATGTGCATGCTTAAAACGCGTTTTCGCACAAATCCGTGCGCGGGTGCTAGAAAGAGCAGCATCGGCATGCCTTAGCACGTCGTTTGGTAGAAATCCACGTGCGCGTTCTGCCAAAAAGCACCATTTGCATGCACATCTTGTGGTTTTGCAGAAAACTTCATCCGCGTCTACCAAAGATGCATGTGCATGCTTAAAAACGCGTTTTCGCAAAATGCGTGCGCGGGTGCTAAAAAGAGCAGCATCGCATGCAGTAGCACGTCGTTTGGATCCACGTGCGCGTTCTGCAAAAAGCGCCCATTTGCATGCACATCTTGTGGTTTTGCAGAAAACTTCATCCGCGGTCTACCAAAAGATGCATGTGCATGCTTAAAACGCGTTTTCGCACAAATGCGTGCGCGGGTGCTAAAAAGAGCAGCATCGGCATGCTTAGCACGTTGTTTGGTAGAAATCCACGTGCGCGTTCTGCAAAAGCACCATTTGCATGCACATCTTGTGGTTTTGCAGAAAACTTTATCCGCGTCTACCAAAAGATGCATGTGCATGCTTAAAACGCGTTTTCGCACAAATGCGTGCGCGGGTGCTAAAAAGAGCAGCATCGGCATGCTTAGCACGTCGTTTGGTAGAAATCCACGTGCGCGTTCTGCAAAAAGCACCATTTGCTTGCACATCTTGTGGTTTTGCAGAAACTTCATCCGCGTCTACCAAAAGATGCATGTGCATGCTTAAAACGCGTTTTCGCACAAATGCGTGCGCGGGTGCTAAAAAGAGCAGCATCGGCATGCTTAGCACGTCGTTTGGTAGAAATCCACGTGCGCGTTCTGGCAAAAAGCACCATTTGCATGCACATCTTGAGGTTTTGCAGAAAACTTCATCCGCGTCTACAAAAGATACATGTGCATGCTTAAAACGCGTTTTCGCACAAATGCGTGCGCGGGTGCTAAAATAGCAGCATCGGCATGCTTAGCACGTCGTTGGTAGAAATCCACGTGCGCGTTCTGCAAAAAGCACCATTTGCATGCACATCTTGTGGTTTTGCAGAAAACTTCATCCGCGTCTACCAAAAGATGCATGTGCATGCTTAAAACGCGTTTTTCGCACAAATGCGTGCGCGGGTGCTAAAAATAGCAGCATCGGCATGCTTAGCACGTCGTTTGGTAGAAAATCCACGTGCGCGTTCTGCAAAAAGCACCATTTGCATGCACATCTTGTGGTTTTGCAGAAAACTTCATCCGCGTCTACCAAAAGATGCATGTGCATGCTTAAAACGCGTTTTCGCACAAATGCGTGCGCGGGTGCTAAAAAAAGCAGCATCGGCATGCTTAGCACGTCGTTTATTAGAAATCCACGTGCGCGTTCTGCCAAAAGCACCATTTGCATGCACATCTTGTGGTTTTGCAGAAAACTTCATCCGCGTCTACCAAAAGATGCATGTGCATGCTTAAAAACGCGTTTTCGCACAAATCCGTGCGCGGGTGCTAAAAGAGCAGCATCGGCAAGCTTAGCACGTCGTTTGGTAGAAATCCACGTGCGCGTTCTGCAAAAAGCACCATTTGCATGCACATCTTGTGGTTTTGCAGAAAACTTCATGCGCGTCTACCAAAAGATGCATGTGCATGCTTAAAACGCGTTTTCGGCAAAAATGCGTGCGCGGGTGCTAAAAAGAGCAGCATCGGCATGCTTAGCACGTCGTTTGGTAGAAATCCACGTGCGCGTTCTGCAAAAAGCACCATTTGCATGCACATCTTGTGGTTTTGCAGAAACTTCATCCGCGTCTACCAAAGATGCATGTGCATGCTTAAAACGCGTTTTCGCACAAATGCGGTGCGCGGGTGCTAAAAAGAGCAGCATCGGCATGCTTAGCACGTTGTTTGGTAGAAATCCACGTGCGCGTTCTGCAAAAAGCACCATTTGCATGCACATCTTGTGGTTTTGCAGAAAACTTTATCCGCGTCTACCAAAGATGCATGTGCATGCTTAAAACGCGTTTTCGCACAAATGCGCGCGCGGGTGCTAAAAAGAGCAGCATCGGCATGCTTAGCACGTCGTTTGGTAGAAATCCACGTGCGCGTTCTGCAAAAAGCACCATTTGCATGCACATCTTGTGGTTTTGCAGAAAACTTCATCCGGCGTCTACCAAAAGATGCATGTGCATGCTTTAAACGCGTTTTCGCACAAATGCGTGCGCGGGTGCTAAAAAGAGCAGCATCGGCATGCTTAGCACGTCGTTTGGTAGAAATCCACGTGCGCGTTCTGCAAAAAGCACCATTTGCATGCACATCTTGTGGTTTTGCAGAAAACTTCATCCGCGTCTACCAAAAGATGCATGTGCATGCTTAAAACGCGTTTTCGCACAAATGCGTGCGCGGGTGCTAAATATAGCAGCATCGGCATGCTTAGCACGTCGTTTGGTAGAAATCCACGTGCGCGTTCTGCAAAAAGCACCATTTGCATGCACATCTTGTGGTTTTGCAGAAAACTTCATCCGCGTCTACCAAAAAGATGCATGTGCATGCTTAAAACGCGTTTTCGCACAAATGCGTGCGCGGGCGCTAAAAAGAGCAGCATCGGCATGCTTAGCACGTCGTTTGGTAGAAATCCACGTGCGCGTTCTGCCAAAAGCACCATTTGCATGCACATCTTGTGGTTTTGCAGAAAACTTCATCCGCGTCTACCAAAAGATGCATGTGCATGCTTAAAACGCGTTTTCGCACAAATCCGTGCGCGGGTGCTAAAAAGAGCAGCATCGGCATGCTTAGCACGTCGTTTGGTAGAAATCCACGTGCGCGTTCTGCAAAAAGCCACCATTGCATGCACATCTTGTGGTTTTGCAGAAAACTTCATCCGCGCCTACCAAAAGATGCATGTGCATGCTTAAAACGCGTTTTCGCACAAATGCGTGCGCGGGTGCTAAAAAGAGCAGCATCGGCATGCTTAGCACGTCGTTTGGTAGAAATCCACGTGCGCGTTCTGCAAAAAGCACCATTTGCATGCACATCTGTGGTTTTGCAGAAAACTTCATCGCGTCTACCAAAAGATGCATGTGCATGCTTAAAACGCGTTTTCGCACAAAATCCGTGCGCGGGTGCTAAAAAGAGCAGCATCGGCATGCTTAGCACGTCGTTTGGTAGAAATCCACGTGCGCGTTCTGCAAAAAGCACCATTTGCATGCACATCTTGTGGTTTTGCAGAAAACTTCATCCGCGCCTACCAAAGATGCATGTGCATGCTTAAAACGCGTTTCGCACAAATGCGTGCGCGGGTGCTAAAAAGAGCAGCATCGGCATGCTTAGCACGTCGTTTGGTAGAAATCCACGTGCGCGTTCTGCAAAAAGCACCATTGCATGCACATCTTGTGGTTTTGCAGAAAACTTCATCCGCGTCTACCAAAAGATGCATGTGCATGCTTAAAAACGCGTTTTCGCACAAATCCGTGCGCGGGTGCTAAAAAGAGCAGCATCGGCATGCTTAGCACGTCGTTTGGTAGAAATCCACGTGCGCGTTCTGCAAAAAGCACCATTTGCATGCACATCTTGTGGTTTTGCAGAAAACTTCATCCGCGTCTACCAAAAGATGCATGTGCATGCTTAAAACGCGTTTTCGCACAAATCCGTGCGCGGAGTGCTAAAAAGAGCAGCATCGGCATGCTTAGCACGTCGTTTGGTAGAAATCCACGTGCGCGTTCTGCAAAAGCACCATTTGCATGCACATCTTGTGGTTTTGCAGAAAACTTCATCCGCGCCTACCAAAAGATGCATGTGCATGCTTAAAACGCGTTTTCGCACAAATGCGTGCGCGGGTGCTAAAAAGAGCAGCATCGGCATGCTTAGCACGTCGTTTGGTAGAAATCCACGTGCGCGTTCTGCAAAAAGCACCATTTGCATGCACTTCTTGTGGTTTTGCAGAAAACTTCATCCGCGTCTACCAAAAGATGCATGTGCATGCTTAAAATGCGTTTTCGCACAAATCCGTGCGCGGGTGCTAAAAAGAGCAGCATCGGCATGCTTAGCACGTCGTTTGGTAGAAATCCACGTGCGCGTTCTGCAAAAAGCACCATTTGCATGCACATCTTGTGGTTTTGCAGAAAACTTCATCCGCGTCTACCAAAAGATGCATGTGCATAGCTTAAAACGCGTTTTCGCACAAATGCGTGCGCGGGTGCTAAAAAGAGCAGCATCGGCATGCTTAGCACGTCGTTTGGTAGAAATCCACGTGCGCGTTCTGCCAAAAGCACCATTTGCATGCACATCTTGTGGTTTTGCAAAAAACTTCATCCGCGTCTACCAAAAGATGCATGTGCATGCTTAAAACGCGTTTTCGCACAAATCCGTGCGCGGGTGCTAGAAAGAGCAGCATCGGCATGCTTAGCACGTCGTTTGGTAGAAATCCACGTGCGCGTTCTGCCAAAAGCACCATTTGCATGCACATCTTGTGGTTTTGCAGAAAACTTCATCCGCGTCTACCAAAAGATGCATGTGCATGCTTAAAACGCGTTTTCGCAAAAATGCGTGCGCGGGTGCTAAAAAGAGCAGCATCGGCATGCTTAGCACGTCGTTTGGTATCCACGTGCGCGTTCTGCAAAAAGCGCCATTTGCATGCACATCTTGTGGTTTTGCAGAAAACTTCATCCGCGTCTACCAAAAGATGCATGTGCATGCTTAAAACGCGTTTTCGCACAAATGCGTGCGCGGGTGCTAAAAAGAGCAGCATCGGCATGCTTAGCACGTTGTTTGGTAGAAATCCACGTGCGCGTTCTGCAAAAAGCACCATTTGCATGCACATCTTGTGGTTTTGCAGAAAACTTTATCCGCGTCTACCAAAAGATGCATGTGCATGCTTAAAACGCGTTTTCGCACAAATGCGTGCGCGGGTGCTAAAAAGAGCAGCATCGGCATGCTTAGCACGTCGTTTGGTAGAAATCCACGTGCGCGTTCTGCAAAAAGCACCATTTGCATGCACATCTTGTGGTTTTGCAGAAAACTTCATCCGCGTCTACCAAAAGATGCATGTGCATGCTTAAAACGCGTTTTCGCACAAATGCGTGCGCGGGTGCTAAAAAGAGCAGCATCGGCATGCTTAGCACGTCGTTTGGTAGAAATCCACGTGCGCGTTCTGCAAAAAGCACCATTTGCATGCACACACATCTTGTGGTTTTGCAGAAAACTTCATCCGCGTCTACCAAAAGATGCATGTGCATGCTTAAAACGCGTTTTCGCACAAATCCGTGCGCGGGTGCTAGAAAGAGCAGCATCGGCATGCTTAGCACGTCGTTTGGTAGAAATCCACGTGCGCGTTCTGCCAAAAGCACCATTTGCATGCACATCTTGTGGTTTTGCAGAAAACTTCATCCGCGTCTACCAAAAGATGCATGTGCATGCTTAAAACGCGTTTTCGCAAAAATGCGTGCGCGGGTGCTAAAAAGAGCAGCATCGGCATGCTTAGCACGTCGTTTGGTATCCACGTGCGCGTTCTGCAAAAAGCACCATTTGCATGCACATCTTGTGGTTTTGCAGAAAACTTCATCCGCGTCTACCAAAAGATGCATGTGCATGCTTAAAACGCGTTTTCGCACAAATGCGTGCGCGGGTGCTAAAAAGAGCAGCATCGGCATGCTTAGCACGTTGTTTGGTAGAAATCCACGTGCGCGTTCTGCAAAAAGCACCATTTGCATGCACATCTTGTGGTTTTGCAGAAAACTTTATCCGCGTCTACCAAAAGATGCATGTGCATGCTTAAAACGCGTTTTCGCACAAATGCGTGCGCGGGTGCTAAAAAGAGCAGCATCGGCATGCTTAGCACGTCGTTTGGTAGAAATCCACGTGCGCGTTCTGCAAAAAGCACCATTTGCATGCACATCTTGTGGTTTTGCAGAAAACTTCATCCGCGTCTACCAAAAGATGCATGTGCATGCTTAAAACGCGTTTTCGCACAAATGCGTGCGCGGGTGCTAAAAAGAGCAGCATCGGCATGCTTACCACGTCGTTTGGTAGAAATCCACGTGCGCGTTCTGCAAAAAGCACCATTTGCATGCACATCTTGAGGTTTTGCAGAAAACTTCATCCGCGTCTACCAAAAGATGCATGTGCATGCTTAAAACGCGTTTTCGCACAAATGCGTGCGCGGGTGCTAAAAATAGCAGCATCGGCATGCTTAGCACGTCGTTTGGTAGAAATCCACGTGCGCGTTCTGCAAAAAGCACCATTTGCATGCACATCTTGTGGTTTTGCAGAAAACTTTATCCGCGTCTACCAAAAGATGCATGTGCATGCTTAAAACGCGTTTTCGCACAAATGCGCGCGCGGGTGCTAAAAAGAGCAGCATCGGCATGCTTAGCACGTCGTTTGGTAGAAATCCACGTGCGCGTTCTGCAAAAAGCACCATTTGCATGCACATCTTGTGGTTTTGCAGAAAACTTCATCCGCGTCTACCAAAAGATGCATGTGCATGCTTAAAACGCGTTTTCGCACAAATGCGTGCGCGGGTGCTAAAAAGAGCAGCATCGGCATGCTTAGCACGTCGTTTGGTAGAAATCCACGTGCGCGTTCTGCAAAAAGCACCATTTGCATGCACATCTTGTGGTTTTGCAGAAAACTTCATCCGCGTCTACCAAAAGATGCATGTGCATGCTTAAAACGCGTTTTCGCACAAATGCGTGCGCGGGTGCTAAAAATAGCAGCATCGGCATGCTTAGCACGTCGTTTGGTAGAAATCCACGTGCGCGTTCTGCAAAAAGCACCATTTGCATGCACATCTTGTGGTTTTGCAGAAAACTTCATCCGCGTCTACCAAAAGATGCATGTGCATGCTTAAAACGCGTTTTCGCACAAATGCGTGCGCGGGTGCTAAAAAGAGCAGCATCGGCATGCTTAGCACGTCGTTTGGTAGAAATCCACGTGCGCGTTCTGCCAAAAGCACCATTTGCATGCACATCTTGTGGTTTTGCAGAAAACTTCATCCGCGTCTACCAAAAGATGCATGTGCATGCTTCAAACGCGTTTTCGCACAAATCCGTGCGCGGGTGCTAAAAAGAGCAGCATCGGCATGCTTAGCACGTCGTTTGGTAGAAATCCACGTGCGCGTTCTGCAAAAAGCACCATTTGCATGCACATCTTGTGGTTTTGCAGAAAACTTCATCCGCACCTACCAAAAGATGCATGTGCATGCTTAAAACGCGTTTTCGCACAAATGCGTGCGCGGGTGCTAAAAAGAGCAGCATCGGCATGCTTAGCACGTCGTTTGGTAGAAATCCACGTGCGCGTTCTGCAAAAAGCACCATTTGCATGCACATCTTGTGGTTTTGCAGAAAACTTCATCCGCGTCTACCAAAAGATGCATGTGCATGCTTAAAACGCGTTTTCGCACAAATCCGTGCGCGGGTGCTAAAAAGAGCAGCATCGGCATGCTTAGCACGTCGTTTGGTAGAAATCCACGTGCGCGTTCTGCAAAAAGCACCATTTGCATGCACATCTTGTGGTTTTGCAGAAAACTTCATCCGCGTCTACCAAAAGATGCATGTGCATGCTTAAAACGCGTTTTCGCACAAATGCGTGCGCGGGTGCTAAAAAGAGCAGCATCGGCATGCTTAGCACGTCGTTTGGTAGAAATCCACGTGCGCGTTCTGCCAAAAGCACCATTTGCATGCACATCTTGTGGTTTTGCAGAAAACTTCATCCGCGTCTACCAAAAGATGCATGTGCATGCTTAAAACGCGTTTTCGCACAAATCCGTGCGCGGGTGCTAGAAAGAGCAGCATCGGCATGCTTAGCACGTCGTTTGGTAGAAATCCACGTGCGCGTTCTGCCAAAAGCACCATTTGCATGCACATCTTGTGGTTTTGCAGAAAACTTCATCCGCGTCTACCAAAAGATGCATGTGCATGCTTAAAACGCGTTTTCGCAAAAATGCGTGCGCGGGTGCTAAAAAGAGCAGCATCGGCATGCTTAGCACGTCGTTTGGTATCCACGTGCGCGTTCTGCAAAAAGCACCATTTGCATGCACATCTTGTGGTTTTGCAGAAAACTTCATCCGCGTCTACCAAAAGATGCATGTGCATGCTTAAAACGCGTTTTCGCACAAATGCGTGCGCGGGTGCTAAAAAGAGCAGCATCGGCATGCTTAGCACGTTGTTTCGTAGAAATCCACGTGCGCGTTCTGCAAAAAGCACCATTTGCATGCACATCTTGTGGTTTTGCAGAAAACTTTATCCGCGTCTACCAAAAGATGCATGTGCATGCTTAAAACGCGTTTTCGCACAAATGCGTGCGCGGGTGCTAAAAAGAGCAGCATCGGCATGCTTAGCACGTCGTTTGGTAGAAATCCACGTGCGCGTTCTGCAAAAAGCACCATTTGCATGCACATCTTGTGGTTTTGCAGAAAACTTCATCCGCGTCTACCAAAAGATGCATGTGCATGCTTAAAACGCGTTTTCGCACAAATGCGTGCGCGGGTGCTAAAAAGAGCAGCATCGGCATGCTTACCACGTCGTTTGGTAGAAATCCACGTGCGCGTTCTGCAAAAAGCACCATTTGCATGCACATCTTGAGGTTTTGCAGAAAACTTCATCCGCGTCTACCAAAAGATGCATGTGCATGCTTAAAACGCGTTTTCGCACAAATGCGTGCGCGGGTGCTAAAAATAGCAGCATCGGCATGCTTAGCACGTCGTTTGGTAGAAATCCACGTGCGCGTTCTGCAAAAAGCACCATTTGCATGCACATCTTGTGGTTTTGCAGAAAACTTCATCCGCGTCTACCAAAAGATGCATGTGCATGCTTAAAACGCGTTTTCGCACAAATGCGTGCGCGGGTGCTAAAAATAGCAGCATCGGCATGCTTAGCACGTCGTTTGGTAGAAATCCACGTGCGCGTTCTGCAAAAAGCACCATTTGCATGCACATCTTGTGGTTTTGCAGAAAACTTCATCCGCGTCTACCAAAAGATGCATGTGCATGCTTAAAACGCGTTTTCGCACAAATGCGTGCGCGGGTGCTAAAAAGAGCAGCATCGGCATGCTTAGCACGTCGTTTGGTAGAAATCCACGTGCGCGTTCTGCCAAAAGCACCATTTGCATGCACATCTTGTGGTTTTGCAGAATTCTTCATCCGCGTCTACCAAAAGATGCATGTGCATGCTTAAAACGCGTTTTCGCACAAATCCGTGCGCGGGTGCTAAAAAGAGCAGCATCGGCATGCTTAGCACGTCGTTTGGTAGAAATCCACGTGCGCGTTCTGCAAAAAGCACCATTTGCATGCACATGTTGTGGTTTTGCAGAAAACTTCATCCGCGCCTACCAAAAGATGCATGTGCATGCTTAAAACGCGTTTTCGCACAAATGCGTGCGCGGGTGCTAAAAAGAGCAGCATCGGCATGCTTAGCACGTCGTTTGGTAGAAATCCACGTGCGCGTTCTGCAAAAAGCACCATTTGCATGCACATCTTGTGGTTTTGCAGAAAACTTCATCCGCGTCTACCAAAAGATGCATGTGCATGCTTAAAACGCGTTTTCGCACAAATCCGTGCGCGGGTGCTAAAAAGAGCAGCATCGGCATGCTTAGCACGTCGTTTGGTAGAAATCCACGTGCGCGTTCTGCAAAAAGCACCATTTGCATGCACATCTTGTGGTTTTGCAGAAAACTTCATCCGCGTCTACCAAGAGATGCATGTGCATGCTTAAAACGCGTTTTCGCACAAATGCGTGCGCGGGTGCTAAAAAGAGCAGCATCGGCATGCTTAGCACGTCGTTTGGTAGAAATCCACGTGCGCGTTCTGCAAAAAGCACCATTTGCATGCACATCTTGTGGTTTTGCAGAAAACTTCATCCGCGTCTACCAAAAGATGCGTGTGCATGCTTAAAACGCGTTTTCGCACAAATGCGTGCGCGGGTGCTAAAAAGAGCAGCATCGGCATGCTTAGCACGTCGTTTGGTAGAAATCCACGTGCGCGTTCTGCCAAAAGCACCATTTGCATGCACATCTTGTGGTTTTGCAGAAAACTTCATCCGCGTCTACCAAAAGATGCATGTGCATGCCTAAAACGCGTTTTCGCACAAATCCGTGCGCGGGTGCTAGAAAGAGCAGCATCGGCATGCTTAGCACGTCGTTTGGTAGAAATCCACGTGCGCGTTCTGCCAAAAGCACCATTTGCATGCACATCTTGTGGTTTTGCAGAAAACTTCATCCGCGTCTACCAAAAGATGCATGTGCATGCTTAAAACGCGTTTTCGCACAAATCCGTGCGCGGGTGCTAAAAAGAGCAGCATCGGCATGCTTAGCACGTCGTTTGGTAGAAATCCACGTGCGCGTTCTGCAAAAAGCACCATTTGCATGCACATCTTGTGGTTTTGCAGAAAACTTCATCCGCGTCTACCAAAAGATGCATGTGCATGCTTAAAACGCGTTTTCGCACAAATGCGTGCGCGGGTGCTAAAAAAAGCAGCATCGGCATGCTTAGCACGTCGTTTGGTAGAAATCCACGTGCGCGTTCTGCCAAAAGCACCATTTGCATGCACATCTTGTGGTTTTGCAGAAAACTTCATCCGCGTCTACCAAAAGATGCATGTGCATGCTTAAAACGCGTTTTCGCACAAATCCGTGCGCGGGTGCTAAAAAGAGCAGCATCGGCAAGCTTAGCACGTCGTTTGGTAGAAATCCACGTGCGCGTTCTGCAAAAAGCACCGTTTGCATGCACATCTTGTGGTTTTGCAGAAAACTTCATCCGCGTCTACCAAAAGATGCATGTGCATGCTTAAAACGCGTTTTCGCACAAATGCGTGCGCGGGTGCTAAAAAGAGCAGCATCGGCATGCTTAGCACGTCATTTGGTAGAAATCCACGTACGCGTTCTGCCAAAAGCACCATTTGCATGCACATCTTGTGGTTTTGCAGAAAACTTCATCCGCGTCTACCAAAAGATACATGTGCATGCTTAAAACGCGTTTTCGCACAAATGCGTGCGCGGGTGCTAAAAAGAGCAGCATCGGCATGCTTAGCACGTCGTTTGGTAGAAATCCACGTGCGCGTTCTGCAAAAAGCACCATTTGCATGCACATCTTGTGGTTTTGCAGAAAACTTCATCCGCGTCTACCAAAAGATGCATGTGCATGCTTAAAACGCGTTTTCGCACAAATGCGTGCGCGGGTGCTAGAAATAGCAGCATCGGCATGCTTAGCACGTCGTTTCGTAGAAATCCACGTGCGCGTTCTGCAAAAAGCACCATTTGCATGCACATCTTGTGGTTTTGCAGAAAACTTCATCCGCGTCTACCAAAAGATGCATGTGCATGCTTAAAACGCGTTTTCGCACAAATGCGTGCGCGGGTGCTAAAAAGAGCAGCATCGGCATGCTTAGCACGTCGTTTGGTAGAAATCCACGTGCGCGTTCTGCCAAAAGCACCATTTGCATGCACATCTTGTGGTTTTGCAGAAAACTTCATCCGCGTCTACCAAAAGATGCATGTGCATGCTTAAAACGCGTTTTCGCACAAATCCGTGCGCGGGTGCTAAAAAGAGCAGCATCGGCATGCTTAGCACGTCGTTTGGTAGAAATCCACGTGCGCGTTCTGCAAAAAGCACCATTTGCATGCACATCTTGTGGTTTTGCAGAAAACTTCATCCGCGTCTACCAAAAGATGCATGTGCATGCTTAAAACGCGTTTTCGCACAAATGCGTGCGCGGGTGCTAAAAAGAGCAGCATCGGCATGCTTAGCACGTCGTTTGGTAGAAATCCACGAGCGCGTTCTGCAAAAAGCACCATTTGCATGCACATCTTGTGGTTTTGCAGAAAACTTCATCCGCGTCTACCAAAAGATGCATGTGCATGCTTAAAACGCGTTTTCGCACAAATGCGTGCGCGGGTGCTAAAAAGAGCAGCATCGGCATGCTTAGCACGTCGTTTGGTAGAAATCCACGTGCGCGTTCTGCCAAAAGCACCATTTGCATGCACATCTTGTGGTTTTGCAGAAAACTTCATCCGCGTCTACCAAAAGATGCATGTGCATGCTTAAAACGCGTTTTCGCACAAATCCGTGCGCGGGTGCTAAAAAGAGCAGCATCGGCATGCTTAGCACGTCGTTTGGTAGAAATCCAGGTGCGCGTTCTGCAAAAAGCACCATTTGCATGCACATCTTGTGGTTTTGCAGAAAACTTCATCCGCGCCTACCAAAAGATGCATGTGCATGCTTAAAACGCGTTTTCGCACAAATGCGTGCGCGGGTGCTAAAAAGAGCAGCATCGGCATGCTTAGCACGTCGTTTGGTAGAAATCCACGTGCGCGTTCTGCAAAAAGCACCATTTGCATGCACATCTTGTGGTTTTGCAGAAAACTTCATCCGCGTCTACCAATAGATGCATGTGCATGCTTAAAACGCGTTTTCGCAAAAATGCGTGCGCGGGTGCTAAAAAGAGCAGCATCGGCATGCTTAGCACGTCGTTTGGTAGAAATCCACGAGCGCGTTCTGCAAAAAGCACCATTTGCATGCACATCTTGTGGTTTTGCAGAAAACTTCATCCGCGTCTACCAAAAGATGCATGTGCATGCTTAAAACGCGTTTTCGCACAAATGCGTGCGCGGGTGCTAAAAAGAGCAGCATCGGCATGCTTAGCACGTCGTTTGGTAGAAATCCACGTGCGCGTTCTGCCAAAAGCACCATTTGCATGCACATCTTGTGGTTTTGCAGAAAACTTCATCCGCGTCTACCAAAAGATGCATGTGCATGCTTAAAACGCGTTTTCGCACAAATCCGTGCGCGGGTGCTAAAAAGAGCAGCATCGGCATGCTTAGCACGTCGTTTGGTAGAAATCCAGGTGCGCGTTCTGCAAAAAGCACCATTTGCATGCACATCTTGTGGTTTTGCAGAAAACTTCATCCGCGCCTACCAAAAGATGCATGTGCATGCTTAAAACGCGTTTTCGCACAAATGCGTGCGCGGGTGCTAAAAAGAGCAGCATCGGCATGCTTAGCACGTCGTTTGGTAGAAATCCACGTGCGCGTTCTGCAAAAAGCACCATTTGCATGCACATCTTGTGGTTTTGCAGAAAACTTCATCAGCGTCTACCAATAGATGCATGTGCATGCTTAAAACGCGTTTTCGCAAAAATGCGTGCGCGGGTGCTAAAAAGAGCAGCATCGGCATGCTTAGCACGTCGTTTGGTAGAAATCCACGAGCGCGTTCTGCAAAAAGCACCATTTGCATGCACATCTTGTGGTTTTGCAGAAAACTTCATCCGCGTCTACCAAAAGATGCATGTGCATGCTTAAAACGCGTTTTCGCACAAATGCGTGCGCGGGTGCTAAAAAGAGCAGCATCGGCATGCTTAGCACGTCGTTTGGTAGAAATCCACGTGCGCGTTCTGCCAAAAGCACCATTTGCATGCACATCTTGTGGTTTTGCAGAAAACTTCATCCGCGTCTACCAAAAGATGCATGTGCATGCTTAAAACGCGTTTTCGCACAAATCCGTGCGCGGGTGCTAAAAAGAGCAGCATCGGCATGCTTAGCACGTCGTTTGGTAGAAATCCAGGTGCGCGTTCTGCAAAAAGCACCATTTGCATGCACATCTTGTGGTTTTGCAGAAAACTTCATCCGCGCCTACCAAAAGATGCATGTGCATGCTTAAAACGCGTTTTCGCACAAATGCGTGCGCGGGTGCTAAAAAGAGCAGCATCGGCATGCTTAGCACGTCGTTTGGTAGAAATCCACGTGCGCGTTCTGCAAAAAGCACCATTTGCATGCACATCTTGTGGTTTTGCAGAAAACTTCATCCGCGTCTACCAATAGATGCATGTGCATGCTTAAAACGCGTTTTCGCAAAAATGCGTGCGCGGGTGCTAAAAAGAGCAGCATCGGCATGCTTAGCACGTCGTTTGGTAGAAATCCACGTGCGCGTTCTGCAAAACGCACCATTTGCATGCACATCTTGTGGTTTTGCAGAAAACTTCATCCGCGTCTACCAAAAGATGCATGTGCATGCTTAAAACGCGTTTTCGCACAAATGCGTGCGCGGGTGCTAAAAAGAGCAGCATCGGCATGCTTAGCACGTCGTTTGGTAGAAATCCACGTGCGCGTTCTGCAAAAAGCACCATTTGCATGCACATCTTGTGGTTTTGCAGAAAACTTCATCCGCGTCTACCAAAAGATGCATGTGCATGCTTAAAACGCGTTTTCGCACAAATGCGTGCGCGGGTGCTAAAAAGAGCAGCATCGGCATGCTTAGCACGTCGTTTGGTAGAAATTCACGAGCGCGTTCTGCAAAAAGCACCATTTGCATGCACATCTTGTGGTTTTGCAGAAAACTTCATCCGCGTCTACGAAAAGATGCATGTGCATGCTTAAAACGCGTTTTCGCACAAATGCGTGCGCGGGTGCTAAAAAGAGCAGCATCGGCATGCTTAGCACGTCGTTTGGTAGAAATCCACGTGCGCGTTCTGCCAAAAGCACCATTTGCATGCACATCTTGTGGTTTTGCAGAAAACTTCATCCGCGTCTACCAAAAGATGCATGTGCATGCTTAAAACGCGTTTTCGCACAAATCCGTGCGCGGGTGCTAAAAAGAGCAGCATCGGCATGCTTAGCACGTCGTTTGGTAGAAATCCACGTGCGCGTTCTGCAAAAAGCACCATTTGCATGCACAACTTGTGGTTTTGCAGAAAACTTCATCCGCGCCTACCAAAAGATGCATGTGCATGCTTAAAACGCGTTTTCGCACAAATGCGTGCGCGGGTGCTAAAAAGAGCAGCATCGGCATGCTTAGCACGTCGTTTGGTAGAAATCCACGTGCGCGTTCTGCAAAAAGCACCATTTGCATGCACATCTTGTGGTTTTGCAGAAAACTTCATCCGCGTCTACCAAAAGATGCATGTGCATGCTTAAAACGCGTTTTCGCACAAATCCGTGCGCGGGTGCTAAAAAGAGCAGCATCGGCATGCTTAGCACGTCGTTTGGTAGAAATCCACGTGCGCGTTCTGCAAAAAGCACCATTTGCATGCACATCTTGTGGTTTTGCAGAAAACTTCATCCGCGTCTACCAAAAGATGCATGTGCATGCTTAAAACGCGTTTTCGCACAAATGCGTGCGCGGGTGCTAAAAAGAGCAGCATCGGCATGCTTAGCACGTCGTTTGGTAGAAATCCACGAGCGCGTTCTGCAAAAAGCACCATTTGCATGCACATCTTGTGGTTTTGCAGAAAACTTCATCCGCGTCTACCAAAAGATGCATGTGCATGCTTAAAACGCGTTTTCGCACAAATGCGTGCGCGGGTGCTAAAAAGAGCAGCATCGGCATGCTTAGCACGTCGTTTGGTAGAAATCCACGTGCGCGTTCTGCCAAAAGCACCATTTGCATGCACATCTTGTGGTTTTGCAGAAAACTTCATCCGCGTCTACCAAAAGATGCATGTGCATGCTTAAAACGCGTTTTCGCACAAATCCGTGCGCGGGTGCTAAAAAGAGCAGCATCGGCATGCTTAGCACGTCGTTTGGTAGAAATCCAGGTGCGCGTTCTGCAAAAAGCACCATTTGCATGCACATCTTGTGGTTTTGCAGAAAACTTCATCCGCGCCTACCAAAAGATGCATGTGCATGCTTAAAACGCGTTTTCGCACAAATGCGTGCGCGGGTGCTAAAAAGAGCAGCATCGGCATGCTTAGCACGTCGTTTGGTAGAAATCCACGTGCGCGTTCTGCAAAAAGCACCATTTGCATGCACATCTTGTGGTTTTGCAGAAAACTTCATCCGCGTCTACCAATAGATGCATGTGCATGCTTAAAACGCGTTTTCGCAAAAATGCGTGCGCGGGTGCTAAAAAGAGCAGCATCGGCATGCTTAGCACGTCGTTTGGTAGAAATCCACGAGCGCGTTCTGCAAAAAGCACCATTTGCATGCACATCTTGTGGTTTTGCAGAAAACTTCATCCGCGTCTACCAAAAGATGCATGTGCATGCTTAAAACGCGTTTTCGCACAAATGCGTGCGCGGGTGCTAAAAAGAGCAGCATCGGCATGCTTAGCACGTCGTTTGGTAGAAATCCACGTGCGCGTTCTGCCAAAAGCACCATTTGCATGCACATCTTGTGGTTTTGCAGAAAACTTCATCCGCGTCTACCAAAAGATGCATGTGCATGCTTAAAACGCGTTTTCGCACAAATCCGTGCGCGGGTGCTAAAAAGAGCAGCATCGGCATGCTTAGCACGTCGTTTGGTAGAAATCCAGGTGCGCGTTCTGCAAAAAGCACCATTTGCATGCACATCTTGTGGTTTTGCAGAAAACTTCATCCGCGCCTACCAAAAGATGCATGTGCATGCTTAAAACGCGTTTTCGCACAAATGCGTGCGCGGGTGCTAAAAAGAGCAGCATCGGCATGCTTAGCACGTCGTTTGGTAGAAATCCACGTGCGCGTTCTGCAAAAAGCACCATTTGCATGCACATCTTGTGGTTTTGCAGAAAACTTCATCCGCGTCTACCAATAGATGCATGTGCATGCTTAAAACGCGTTTTCGCAAAAATGCGTGCGCGGGTGCTAAAAAGAGCAGCATCGGCATGCTTAGCACGTCGTTTGGTAGAAATCCACGTGCGCGTTCTGCAAAACGCACCATTTGCATGCACATCTTGTGGTTTTGCAGAAAACTTCATCCGCGTCTACCAAAAGATGCATGTGCATGCTTAAAACGCGTTTTCGCACAAATGCGTGCGCGGGTGCTAAAAAGAGCAGCATCGGCATGCTTAGCACGTCGTTTGGTAGAAATCCACGTGCGCGTTCTGCAAAAAGCACCATTTGCATGCACATCTTGTGGTTTTGCAGAAAACTTCATCCGCGTCTACCAAAAGATGCATGTGCATGCTTAAAACGCGTTTTCGCACAAATGCGTGCGCGGGTGCTAAAAAGAGCAGCATCGGCATGCTTAGCACGTCGTTTGGTAGAAATTCACGAGCGCGTTCTGCAAAAAGCACCATTTCCATGCACATCTTGTGGTTTTGCAGAAAACTTCATCCGCGTCTACGAAAAGATGCATGTGCATGCTTAAAACGCGTTTTCGCACAAATGCGTGCGCGGGTGCTAAAAAGAGCAGCATCGGCATGCTTAGCACGTCGTTTGGTAGAAATCCACGTGCGCGTTCTGCCAAAAGCACCATTTGCATGCACATCTTGTGGTTTTGCAGAAAACTTCATCCGCGTCTACCAAAAGATGCATGTGCATGCTTAAAACGCGTTTTCGCACAAATCCGTGCGCGGGTGCTAAAAAGAGCAGCATCGGCATGCTTAGCACGTCGTTTGGTAGAAATCCACGTGCGCGTTCTGCAAAAAGCACCATTTGCATGCACATCTTGTGGTTTTGCAGAAAACTTCATCCGCGCCTACCAAAAGATGCATGTGCATGCTTAAAACGCGTTTTCGCACAAATGCGTGCGCGGGTGCTAAAAAGAGCAGCATCGGCATGCTTAGCACGTCGTTTGGTAGAAATCCACGTGCGCGTTCTGCAAAAAGCACCATTTGCATGCACATCTTGTGGTTTTGCAGAAAACTTCATCCGCGTCTACCAAAAGATGCATGTGCATGCTTAAAACGCGTTTTCGCACAAATGCGTGCGCGGGTGCTAAAAAGAGCAGCATCGGCATGCTTAGCACGTCGTTTGGTAGAAATCCACGTGCGCGTTCTGCAAAAAGCACCATTTGCATGCACATCTTGTGGTTTTGCAGAAAACTTCATCCGCGTCTACCAAAAGATGCATGTGCATGCTTAAAACGCGTTTTCGCACAAATGCGTGCGCGGGTGCTAAAAAGAGCAGCATCGGCATGCTTAGCACGTCGTTTGGTAGAAATCCACGTGCGCGTTCTGCAAAAAGCACCATTTGCATGCACATCTTGTGGTTTTGCAGAAAACTTCATCCGCGTCTACCAAAAGATGCATGTGCATGCTTAAAACGCGTTTTTGCACAAATGCGTGCGCGGGTGCTAAAAATAGCAGCATCGGCATGCTTAGCACGTCGTTTGGTAGAAATCCACGTGCGCGTTCTGCAAAAAGCACCATTTGCATGCACATCTTGTGGTTTTGCAGAAAACTTCATCCACGTCTACCAAAAGATGCATGTGCATGCCTAAAACGCGTTTTCGCACAAGTGCGTGCGCGGGTGCTAAAAAGAGCAGCATCGGCATGCTTAGCACGTCGTTTGGTAGAAATCCACGTGCGCGTTCTGCCAAAAGCACCATTTGCATGCACATCTTGTGGTTTTGCAGAAAACTTCATCCGCGTCTACCAAAAGATGCATGTGCATGCTTAAAACGCGTTTTCGCACAAATCCGTGCGCGGGTGCTAAAAAGAGCAGCATCGGCATGCTTAGCACGTCGTTTGGTAGAAATCCACGTGCGCGTTCTGCAAAAAGCACCATTTGCATGCACATCTTGTGGTTTTGCAGAAAACTTCATCCGCGCCTACCAAAAGATGCATGTGCATGCTTAAAACGCGTTTTCGCACAAATGCGTGCGCGGGTGCTAAAAAGAGCAGCATCGGCATGCTTAGCACGTCGTTTGGTAGAAATCCACGTGCGCGTTCTGCAAAAAGCACCATTTGCATGCACATCTTGTGGTTTTGCAGAAAACTTCATCGGCGTCTACCAAAAGATGCATGTGCATGCTTAAAACGCGTTTTCGCACAAATGCGTGCGCGGGTGCTAAAAAGAGCAGCATCGGCATGCTTAGCACGTCGTTTGGTAGAAATCCACGTGCGCGTTCTGCAAAAAGCACCATTTGCATGCACATCTTGTGGTTTTGCAGAAAACTTCATCCGCGTCTACCAAAAGATGCATGTGCATGCTTAAAACGCGTTTTCGCACAAATGCGTGCGCGGGTGCTAAAAAGAGCAGCATCGGCATGCTTAGCACGTCGTTTGGTAGAAATTCACGAGCGCGTTCTGCAAAAAGCACCATTTGCATGCACATCTTGTGGTTTTGCAGAAAACTTCATCCGCGTCTACGAAAAGATGCATGTGCATGCTTAAAACGCGTTTTCGCACAAATGCGTGCGCGGGTGCTAAAAAGAGCAGCATCGGCATGCTTAGCACGTCGTTTGGTAGAAATCCACGTGCGCGTTCTGCCAAAAGCACCATTTGCATGCACATCTTGTGGTTTTGCAGAAAACTTCATCCGCGTCTACCAAAAGATGCATGTGCATGCTTAAAACGCGTTTTCGCACAAATCCGTGCGCGGGTGCTAAAAAGAGCAGCATCGGCATGCTTAGCACGTCGTTTGGTAGAAATCCACGTGCGCGTTCTGCAAAAAGCACCATTTGCATGCACATCTTGTGGTTTTGCAGAAAACTTCATCCGCGCCTACCAAAAGATGCATGTGCATGCTTAAAACGCGTTTTCGCACAAATGCGTGCGCGGGTGCTAAAAAGAGCAGCATCGGCATGCTTAGCACGTCGTTTGGTAGAAATCCACGTGCGCGTTCTGCAAAAAGCACCATTTGCATGCACATCTTGTGGTTTTGCAGAAAACTTCATCCGCGCCTACCAAAAGATGCATGTGCATGCTTAAAACGCGTTTTCGCACAAATGCGTGCGCGGGTGCTAAAAAGAGCAGCATCGGCATGCTTAGCACGTCGTTTGGTAGAAATCCACGTGCGCGTTCTGCAAAAAGCACCATTTGCATGCACATCTTGTGGTTTTGCAGAAAACTTCATCGGCGTCTACCAAAAGATGCATGTGCATGCTTAAAACGCGTTTTCGCACAAATGCGTGCGCGGGTGCTAAAAAGAGCAGCATCGGCATGCTTAGCACGTCGTTTGGTAGAAATCCACGTGCGCGTTCTGCAAAAAGCACCATTTGCATGCACATCTTGTGGTTTTGCAGAAAACTTCATCCGCGTCTACCAAAAGATGCATGTGCATGCTTAAAACGCGTTTTCGCACAAATGCGTGCGCGGGTGCTAAAAAGAGCAGCATCGGCATGCTTAGCACGTCGTTTGGTAGAAATTCACGAGCGCGTTCTGCAAAAAGCACCATTTGCATGCACATCTTGTGGTTTTGCAGAAAACTTCATCCGCGTCTACGAAAAGATGCATGTGCATGCTTAAAACGCGTTTTCGCACAAATGCGTGCGCGGGTGCTAAAAAGAGCAGCATCGGCATGCTTAGCACGTCGTTTGGTAGAAATCCACGTGCGCGTTCTGCCAAAAGCACCATTTGCATGCACATCTTGTGGTTTTGCAGAAAACTTCATCCGCGTCTACCAAAAGATGCATGTGCATGCTTAAAACGCGTTTTCGCACAAATCCGTGCGCGGGTGCTAAAAAGAGCAGCATCGGCATGCTTAGCACGTCGTTTGGTAGAAATCCACGTGCGCGTTCTGCAAAAAGCACCATTTGCATGCACATCTTGTGGTTTTGCAGAAAACTTCATCCGCGCCTACCAAAAGATGCATGTGCATGCTTAAAACGCGTTTTCGCACAAATGCGTGCGCGGGTGCTAAAAAGAGCAGCATCGGCATGCTTAGCACGTCGTTTGGTAGAAATCCACGTGCGCGTTCTGCAAAAAGCACCATTTGCATGCACATCTTGTGGTTTTGCAGAAAACTTCATCCGCGTCTACCAAAAGATGCATGTGCATGCTTAAAACGCGTTTTCGCACAAATGCGTGCGCGGGTGCTAAAAAGAGCAGCATCGGCATCCTTAGCACGTCGTTTGGTAGAAATCCACGTGCGCGTTCTGCAAAAAGCACCATTTGCATGCACATCTTGTGGTTTTGCAGAAAACTTCATCCGCGTCTACCAAAAGATGCATGTGCATGCTTAAAACGCGTTTTCGCACAAATGCGTGCGCGGGTGCTAAAAAGAGCAGCATCGGCATGCTTAGCACGTCGTTTGGTAGAAATCCACGTGCGCGTTCTGCAAAAAGCACCATTTGCATGCACATCTTGTGGTTTTGCAGAAAACTTCATCCGCGTCTACCAAAAGATGCATGTGCATGCTTAAAACGCGTTTTTGCACAAATGCGTGCGCGGGTGCTAAAAATAGCAGCATCGGCATGCTTAGCACGTCGTTTGGTAGAAATCCACGTGCGCGTTCTGCAAAAAGCACCATTTGCATGCACATCTTGTGGTTTTGCAGAAAACTTCATCCACGTCTACCAAAAGATGCATGTGCATGCTTAAAACGCGTTTTCGCACAAGTGCGTGCGCGGGTGCTAAAAAGAGCAGCATCGGCATGCTTAGCACGTCGTTTGGTAGAAATCCACGTGCGCGTTCTGCCAAAAGCACCATTTGCATGCACATCTTGTGGTTTTGCAGAAAACTTCATCCGCGTCTACCAAAAGATGCATGTGCATGCTTAAAACGCGTTTTCGCACAAATCCGTGCGCGGGTGCTAAAAAGAGCAGCATCGGCATGCTTAGCACGTCGTTTGGTAGAAATCCACGTGCGCGTTCTGCAAAAAGCACCATTTGCATGCACATCTTGTGGTTTTGCAGAAAACTTCATCCGCGTCTACCAAAAGATGCATGTGCATGCTTAAAACGCGTTTTCGCACAAATGCGTGCGCGGGTGCTAAAAAGAGCAGCATCGGCATGCTTAGCACGTCGTTTGGTAGAAATCCACGAGCGCGTTCTGCAAAAAGCACCATTTGCATGCACATCTTGTGGTTTTGCAGAAAACTTCATCCGCGTCTACCAAAAGATGCATGTGCATGCTTAAAACGCGTTTTCGCACAAATCCGTGCGCCGGTGCTAAAAAGAGCAGCATCGGCATGCTTAGCACGTCGTTTGGTAGAAATCCACGTGCGCGTTCTGCAAAAAGCACCATTTGCATGCACATCTTGTGGTTTTGCAGAAAACTTCATCCGCGTCTACCAAAAGATGCATGTGCATGCTTAAAACGCGTTTTCGCACAAATGCGTGCGCGGGTGCTAAAAGAGCAGCATCGGCATGCTTAGCACGTCGTTTGGTAGAAATCCACGTGCGCGTTCTGCAAAAAGCACCATTTGCATGCACATCTTGTGGTTTTGCAGAAAACTTCATCCGCGTCTACCAAAAGATGCATGTGCATGCTTAAAACGCGTTTTCGCACAAATGCGTGCGCGGGTGCTAAAAAGAGCAGCATCGGCATGCTTAGCACGTCGTTTGGTAGAAATCCACGTGCGCGTTCTGCAAAAAGCACCATTTGCATGCACATCTTGTGGTTTTGCAGAAAACTTCATCCGCGTCTACCAAAAGATGCATGTGCATGCTTAAAACGCGTTTTCGCACAAATGCGTGCGCGGGTGCTAAAAAGAGCAGCATCGGCATGCTTAGCACGTCGTTTGGTAGAAATTCACGAGCGCGTTCTGCAAAAAGCACCATTTGCATGCACATCTTGTGGTTTTGCAGAAAACTTCATCCGCGTCTACGAAAAGATGCATGTGCATGCTTAAAACGCGTTTTCGCACAAATGCGTGCGCGGGTGCTAAAAAGAGCAGCATCGGCATGCTTAGCACGTCGTTTGGTAGAAATCCACGTGCGCGTTCTGCCAAAAGCACCATTTGCATGCACATCTTGTGGTTTTGCAGAAAACTTCATCCGCGTCTACCAAAAGATGCATGTGCATGCTTAAAACGCGTTTTCGCACAAATCCGTGCGCGGGTGCTAAAAAGAGCAGCATCGGCATGCTTAGCACGTCGTTTGGTAGAAATCCACGTGCGCGTTCTGCAAAAAGCACCATTTGCATGCACATCTTGTGGTTTTGCAGAAAACTTCATCCGCGCCTACCAAAAGATGCATGTGCATGCTTAAAACGCGTTTTCGCACAAATGCGTGCGCGGGTGCTAAAAAGAGCAGCATCGGCATGCTTAGCACGTCGTTTGGTAGAAATCCACGTGCGCGTTCTGCAAAAAGCACCATTTGCATGCACATCTTGTGGTTTTGCAGAAAACTTCATCCGCGCCTACCAAAAGATGCATGTGCATGCTTAAAACGCGTTTTCGCACAAATGCGTGCGCGGGTGCTAAAAAGAGCAGCATCGGCATGCTTAGCACGTCGTTTGGTAGAAATCCACGTGCGCGTTCTGCAAAAAGCACCATTTGCATGCACATCTTGTGGTTTTGCAGAAAACTTCATCGGCGTCTACCAAAAGATGCATGTGCATGCTTAAAACGCGTTTTCGCACAAATGCGTGCGCGGGTGCTAAAAAGAGCAGCATCGGCATGCTTAGCACGTCGTTTGGTAGAAATCCACGTGCGCGTTCTGCAAAAAGCACCATTTGCATGCACATCTTGTGGTTTTGCAGAAAACTTCATCCGCGTCTACCAAAAGATGCATGTGCATGCTTAAAACGCGTTTTCGCACAAATGCGTGCGCGGGTGCTAAAAAAGAGCAGCATCGGCATGCTTAGCACGTCGTTTGGTAGAAATTCACGAGCGCGTTCTGCAAAAAGCACCATTTGCATGCACATCTTGTGGTTTTGCAGAAAACTTCATCCGCGTCTACGAAAAGATGCATGTGCATGCTTAAAACGCGTTTTCGCACAAATGCGTGCGCGGGTGCTAAAAAGAGCAGCATCGGCATGCTTAGCACGTCGTTTGGTAGAAATCCACGTGCGCGTTCTGCCAAAAGCACCATTTGCATGCACATCTTGTGGTTTTGCAGAAAACTTCATCCGCGTCTACCAAAAGATGCATGTGCATGCTTAAAACGCGTTTTCGCACAAATCCGTGCGCGGGTGCTAAAAAGAGCAGCATCGGCATGCTTAGCACGTCGTTTGGTAGAAATCCACGTGCGCGTTCTGCAAAAAGCACCATTTGCATGCACATCTTGTGGTTTTGCAGAAAACTTCATCCGCGCCTACCAAAAGATGCATGTGCATGCTTAAAACGCGTTTTCGCACAAATGCGTGCGCGGGTGCTAAAAAGAGCAGCATCGGCATGCTTAGCACGTCGTTTGGTAGAAATCCACGTGCGCGTTCTGCAAAAAGCACCATTTGCATGCACATCTTGTGGTTTTGCAGAAAACTTCATCCGCGTCTACCAAAAGATGCATGTGCATGCTTAAAACGCGTTTTCGCACAAATGCGTGCGCGGGTGCTAAAAAGAGCAGCATCGGCATCCTTAGCACGTCGTTTGGTAGAAATCCACGTGCGCGTTCTGCAAAAAGCACCATTTGCATGCACATCTTGTGGTTTTGCAGAAAACTTCATCCGCGTCTACCAAAAGATGCATGTGCATGCTTAAAACGCGTTTTCGCACAAATGCGTGCGCGGGTGCTAAAAAGAGCAGCATCGGCATGCTTAGCACGTCGTTTGGTAGAAATCCACGTGCGCGTTCTGCAAAAAGCACCATTTGCATGCACATCTTGTGGTTTTGCAGAAAACTTCATCCGCGTCTACCAAAAGATGCATGTGCATGCTTAAAACGCGTTTTTGCACAAATGCGTGCGCGGGTGCTAAAAATAGCAGCATCGGCATGCTTAGCACGTCGTTTGGTAGAAATCCACGTGCGCGTTCTGCAAAAAGCACCATTTGCATGCACATCTTGTGGTTTTGCAGAAAACTTCATCCACGTCTACCAAAAGATGCATGTGCATGCTTAAAACGCGTTTTCGCACAAGTGCGTGCGCGGGTGCTAAAAAGAGCAGCATCGGCATGCTTAGCACGTCGTTTGGTAGAAATCCACGTGCGCGTTCTGCCAAAAGCACCATTTGCATGCACATCTTGTGGTTTTGCAGAAAACTTCATCCGCGTCTACCAAAAGATGCATGTGCATGCTTAAAACGCGTTTTCGCACAAATCCGTGCGCGGGTGCTAAAAAGAGCAGCATCGGCATGCTTAGCACGTCGTTTGGTAGAAATCCACGTGCGCGTTCTGCAAAAAGCACCATTTGCATGCACATCTTGTGGTTTTGCAGAAAACTTCATCCGCGTCTACCAAAAGATGCATGTGCATGCTTAAAACGCGTTTTCGCACAAATGCGTGCGCGGGTGCTAAAAAGAGCAGCATCGGCATGCTTAGCACGTCGTTTGGTAGAAATCCACGAGCGCGTTCTGCAAAAAGCACCATTTGCATGCACATCTTGTGGTTTTGCAGAAAACTTCATCCGCGTCTGCCAAAAGATGCATGTGCATGCTTAAAACGCGTTTTCGCACAAATCCGTGCGCCGGTGCTAAAAAGAGCAGCATCGGCATGCTTAGCACGTCGTTTGGTAGAAATCCACGTGCGCGTTCTGCAAAAAGCACCATTTGCATGCACATCTTGTGGTTTTGCAGAAAACTTCATCCGCGTCTACCAAAAGATGCATGTGCATGCTTAAAACGCGTTTTCGCACAAATGCGTGCGCGGGTGCTAAAAGAGCAGCATCGGCATGCTTAGCACGTCGTTTGGTAGAAATCCACGTGCGCGTTCTGCAAAAAGCACCATTTGCATGCACATCTTGTGGTTTTGCAGAAAACTTCATCCGCGTCTACCAAAAGATGCATGTGCATGCTTAAAACGCGTTTTCGCACAAATGCGTGCGCGGGTGCTAAAAAGAGCAGCATCGGCATGCTTAGCACGTCGTTTGGTAGAAATCCACGTGCGCGTTCTGCAAAAAGCACCATTTGCATGCACATCTTGTGGTTTTGCAGAAAACTTCATCCGCGTCTACCAAAAGATGCATGTGCATGCTTAAAACGCGTTTTCGCACAAATGCGTGCGCGGGTGCTAAAAAGAGCAGCATCGGCATGCTTAGCACGTCGTTTGGTAGAAATCCACGTGCGCGTTCTGCAAAAAGCACCATTTGCATGCACATCTTGTGGTTTTGCAGAAAACTTCATCCGCGTCTACCAAAAGATGCATGTGCATGCTTAAAACGCGTTTTCGCACAAATGCGTGCGCGGGTGCTAAAAAGAGCAGCATCGGCATGCTTAGCACGTCGTTTGGTAGAAATTCACGAGCGCGTTCTGCAAAAAGCACCATTTGCATGCACATCTTGTGGTTTTGCAGAAAACTTCATCCGCGTCTACGAAAAGATGCATGTGCATGCTTAAAACGCGTTTTCGCACAAATGCGTGCGCGGGTGCTAAAAAGAGCAGCATCGGCATGCTTAGCACGTCGTTTGGTAGAAATCCACGTGCGCGTTCTGCCAAAAGCACCATTTGCATGCACATCTTGTGGTTTTGCAGAAAACTTCATCCGCGTCTACCAAAAGATGCATGTGCATGCTTAAAACGCGTTTTCGCACAAATGCGTGCGCGGGTGCTAAAAAGAGCAGCATCGGCATGCTTAGCACGTCGTTTGGTAGAAATCCACGTGCGCGTTCTGCAAAAAGCACCATTTGCATGCACATCTTGTGGTTTTGCAGAAAACTTCATCCGCGTCTACCAAAAGATGCATGTGCATGCTTAAAACGCGTTTTCGCACAAATGCGTGCGCGGGTGCTAAAAAGAGCAGCATCGGCATGCTTAGCACGTCGTTTGGTAGAAATTCACGAGCGCGTTCTGCAAAAAGCACCATTTGCATGCACATCTTGTGGTTTTGCAGAAAACTTCATCCGCGTCTACGAAAAGATGCATGTGCATGCTTAAAACGCGTTTTCGCACAAATGCGTGCGCGGGTGCTAAAAAGAGCAGCATCGGCATGCTTAGCACGTCGTTTGGTAGAAATCCACGTGCGCGTTCTGCCAAAAGCACCATTTGCATGCACATCTTGTGGTTTTGCAGAAAACTTCATCCGCGTCTACCAAAAGATGCATGTGCATGCTTAAAACGCGTTTTCGCACAAATCCGTGCGCGGGTGCTAAAAAGAGCAGCATCGGCATGCTTAGCACGTCGTTTGGTAGAAATCCACGTGCGCGTTCTGCAAAAAGCACCATTTGCATGCACATCTTGTGGTTTTGCAGAAAACTTCATCCGCGCCTACCAAAAGATGCATGTGCCTGCTTAAAACGCGTTTTCGCACAAATGCGTGCGCGGATGCTAAAAAGAGCAGCATCGGCATGCTTAGCACGTCGTTTGGTAGAAATCCACGTGCGCGTTCTGCAAAAAGCACCATTTGCATGCACATCTTGTGGTTTTGCAGAAACTTCATCCGCGTCTACCAAAAGATGCATGTGCATGCTTAAAACGCGTTTTCGCAAAAATGCGTGCGCGGGTGCTAAAAAGAGCAGCATCGGCATGCTTAGCACGTCGTTTGGTAGAAATCCACGTGCGCGTTCTGCAAAAAGCACCATTTGCATGCACATCTTGTGGTTTTGCAGAAAACTTCATCCGCGTCTACCAAAAGATGCATGTGCATGCTTAAAACGCGTTTTCGCACAAATGCGTGCGCGGGTGCTAAAAAGAGCAGCATCGGCATGCTTAGCACGTCGTTTGGTAGAAATCCACGTGCGCGTTCTGCAAAAAGCACCATTTGCATGCACATCTTGTGGTTTTGCAGAAAACTTCATCCGCGTCTACCAAAAGATGCATGTGCATGCTTAAAACGCGTTTTCGCACAAATGCGTGCGCGGGTGCTAAAAAGAGCAGCATCGGCATGCTTAGCACGTCGTTTGGTAGAAATTCACGAGCGCGTTCTGCAAAAAGCACCATTTGCATGCACATCTTGTGGTTTTGCAGAAAACTTCATCCGCGTCTACGAAAAGATGCATGTGCATGCTTAAAACGCGTTTTCGCACAAATGCGTGCGCGGGTGCTAAAAAGAGCAGCATCGGCATGCTTAGCACGTCGTTTGGTAGAAATCCACGTGGGCGTTCTGCCAAAAGCACCATTTGCATGCACATCTTGTGGTTTTGCAGAAAACTTCATCCGCGTCTACCAAAAGATGCATGTGCATGCTTAAAACGCGTTTTCGCACAAATCCGTGCGCGGGTGCTAAAAAGAGCAGCATCGGCATGCTTAGCACGTCGTTTGGTAGAAATCCACGTGCGCGTTCTGCCAAAAGCACCATTTGCATGCACATCTTGTGGTTTTGCAGAAAACTTCATCCGCGTCTACCAAAAGATGCATGTGCATGCTTAAAACGCGTTTTCGCACAAATCCGTGCGCGGGTGCTAAAAAGAGCAGCATCGGCATGCTTAGCACGTCGTTTGGTAGAAATCCAGGTGCGCGTTCTGCAAAAAGCACCATTTGCATGCACATCTTGTGGTTTTGCAGAAAACTTCATCCGCGCCTACCAAAAGATGCATGTGCATGCTTAAAACGCGTTTTCGCACAAATGCGTGCGCGGGTGCTAAAAAGAGCAGCATCGGCATGCTTAGCACGTCGTTTGGTAGAAATCCACGTGCGCGTTCTGCAAAAAGCACCATTTGCATGCACATCTTGTGGTTTTGCAGAAAACTTCATCCGCGTCTACCAAAAGATGCATGTGCATGCTTAAAACGCGTTTTCGCAAAAATGCGTGCGCGGGTGCTAAAAAGAGCAGCATCGGCATGCTTAGCACGTCGTTTGGTAGAAATCCACGTGCGCGTTCTGCAAAAAGCACCATTTGCATGCACATCTTGTGGTTTTGCAGAAAACTTCATCCGCGTCTACCAAAAGATGCATGTGCATGCTTAAAACGCGTTTTCGCACAAATGCGTGCGCGGGTGCTAAAAAGAGCAGCATCGGCATGCTTAGCACGTCGTTTGGTAGAAATCCACGTGCGCGTTCTGCAAAAAGCACCATTTGCATGCACATCTTGTGGTTTTGCAGAAAACTTCATCCGCGTCTACCAAAAGATGCATGTGCATGCTTAAAACGCGTTTTCGCACAAATGCGTGCGCGGGTGCTAAAAAGAGCAGCATCGGCATGCTTAGCACGTCGTTTGGTAGAAATCCACGTGCGCGTTCTGCAAAAAGCACCATTTGCATGCACATCTTGTGGTTTTGCAGAAAACTTCATCCGCGTCTACCAAAAGATGCATGTGCATGCTTAAAACGCGTTTTTGCACAAGTGCGTGCGCGGGTGCTAAAAATAGCAGCATCGGCATGCTTAGCACGTCGTTTGGTAGAAATCCACGTGCGCGTTCTGCAAAAAGCACCATTTGCATGCACATCTTGTGGTTTTGCAGAAAACTTCATCCGCGTCTACCAAAAGATGCATGTGCATGCTTAAAACGCGTTTTCGCACAAGTGCGTGCGCGGGTGCTAAAAAGAGCAGCATCGGCATGCTTAGCACGTCGTTTGGTAGAAATCCACGTGCGCGTTCTGCCAAAAGCACCATTTGCATGCACATCTTGTGGTTTTGCAGAAAACTTCATCCGCGTCTACAACAGATGCATGTGCATGCTTAAAACGCGTTTTCGCACAAATCCGTGCGCGGGTGCTAAAAAGAGCAGCATCGGCATGCTTAGCACGTCGTTTGGTAGAAATCCACGTGCGCGTTCTGCAAAAAGCACCATTTGCATGCACATCTTGTGGTTTTGCAGAAAACTTCATCCGCGTCTACCAAAAGATGCATGTGCATGCTTAAAACGCGTTTTCGCACAAATGCGTGCGCGGGTGCTAAAAAGAGCAGCATCGGCATGCTTAGCACGTCGTTTGGTAGAAATCCACGAGCGCGTTCTGCAAAAAGCACCATTTGCATGCACATCTTGTGGTTTTGCAGAAAACTTCATCCGCGTCTACCAAAAGATGCATGTGCATGCTTAAAACGCGTTTTCGCACAAATGCGTGCGCGGGTGCTAAAAAGAGCAGCATCGGCATGCTTAGCACGTCGTTTGGTAGAAATCCACGTGCGCGTTCTGCCAAAAGCACCATTTGCATGCACATCTTGTGGTTTTGCAGAAAACTTCATCCGCGTCTACCAAAAGATGCATGTGCATGCTTAAAACGCGTTTTCGCACAAATCCGTGCGCGGGTGCTAAAAAGAGCAGCATCGGCATGCTTAGCACGTCGTTTGGTAGAAATCCACGTGCGCGTTCTGCAAAAAGCACCATTTGCATGCACATCTTGTGGTTTTGCAGAAAACTTCATCCGCGTCTACCAAAAGATGCATGTGCATGCTTAAAACGCGTTTTCGCAAAAATGCGTGCGCGGGTGCTAAAAAGAGCAGCATCGGCATGCTTAGCACGTCGTTTGGTAGAAATCCACGTGCGCGTTCTGCAAAAAGCACCATTTGCATGCACATCTTGTGGTTTTGCAGAAAACTTCATCCGCGTCTACCAAAAGATGCATGTGCATGCTTAAAACGCGTTTTCGCACAAATGCGTGCGCGGGTGCTAAAAAGAGCAGCATCGGCATGCTTAGCACGTCGTTTGGTAGAAATCCACGTGCGCGTTCTGCAAAAAGCACCATTTGCATGCACATCTTGTGGTTTTGCAGAAAACTTCATCCGCGTCTACCAAAAGATGCATGTGCATGCTTAAAACGCGTTTTCGCACAAATGCGTGCGCGGGTGCTAAAAAGAGCAGCATCGGCATGCTTAGCACGTCGTTTGGTAGAAATCCACGTGCGCGTTCTGCAAAAAGCACCATTTGCATGCACATCTTGTGGTTTTGCAGAAAACTTCATCCGCGTCTACCAAAAGATGCATGTGCATGCTTAAAACGCGTTTTCGCACAAATGCGTGCGCGGGTGCTAAAAAGAGCAGCATCGGCATGCTTAGCACGTCGTTTGGTAGAAATCCACGAGCGCGTTCTGCAAAAAGCACCATTTGCATGCACATCTTGTGGTTTTGCAGAAAACTTCATCCGCGTCTACCAAAAGATGCATGTGCATGCTTAAAACGCGTTTTCGCACAAATGCGTGCGCGGGTGCTAAAAAGAGCAGCATCGGCATGCTTAGCACGTCGTTTGGTAGAAATCCACGTGCGCGTTCTGCCAAAAGCACCATTTGCATGCACATCTTGTGGTTTTGCAGAAAACTTCATCCGCGTCTACCAAAAGATGCATGTGCATGCTTAAAACGCGTTTTCGCACAAATCCGTGCGCGGGTGCTAAAAAGAGCAGCATCGGCATGCTTAGCACGTCGTTTGGTAGAAATCCAGGTGCGCGTTCTGCAAAAAGCACCATTTGCATGCACATCTTGTGGTTTTGCAGAAAACTTCATCCGCGCCTACCAAAAGATGCATGTGCATGCTTAAAACGCGTTTTCGCACAAATGCGTGCGCGGGTGCTAAAAAGAGCAGCATCGGCATGCTTAGCACGTCGTTTGGTAGAAATCCACGTGCGCGTTCTGCAAAAAGCACCATTTGCATGCACATCTTGTGGTTTTGCAGAAAACTTCATCCGCGTCTACCAAAAGATGCATGTGCATGCTTAAAACGCGTTTTCGCAAAAATGCGTGCGCGGGTGCTAAATAGAGCAGCATCGGCATGCTTAGCACGTCGTTTGGTAGAAATCCACGTGCGCGTTCTGCCAAAAGCACCATTTGCATGCACATCTTGTGGTTTTGCAGAAAACTTCATCCGCGTCTACCAAAAGATGCATGTGGATGCTTAAAACGCGTTTTCGCACAAATCCGTGCGCGGGTGCTAAAAAGAGCAGCATCGGCATGCTTAGCACGTCGTTTGGTAGAAATCCACGTGCGCGTTCTGCAAAAAGCACCATTTGCATGCACATCTTGTGGTTTTGCAGAAAACTTCATCCGTGCCTACCAAAAGATGCATGTGCATGCTTAAAACGCGTTTTCGCACAAATGCGTGCGCGGGTGCTAAAAAGAGCAGCATCGGCATGCTTAGCACGTCGTTTGGTAGAAATCCACGTGCGCGTTCTGCAAAAAGCACCATTTGCATGCACATCTTGTGGTTTTGCAGAAAACTTCATCCGCGTCTACCAAAAGATGCATGTGCATGCTTAAAACGCGTTTTCGCAAAAATGCGTGCGCGGGTGCTAAAAAGAGCAGCATCGGCATGCTTAGCACGTCGTTTGGTAGAAATCCACGTGCGCGTTCTGCAAAAAGCACCATTTGCATGCACATCTTGTGGTTTTGCAGAAAACTTCATCCGCGTCTACCAAAAGATGCATGTGCATGCTTAAAACGCGTTTTCGCACAAATGCGTGCGCGGGTGCTAAAAAGAGCAGCATCGGCATGCTTAGCACGTCGTTTGGTAGAAATCCACGTGCGCGTTCTGCAAAAAGCACCATTTGCATGCACATCTTGTGGTTTTGCAGAAAACTTCATCCGCGTCTACCAAAAGATGCATGTGCATGCTTAAAACGCGTTTTCGCACAAATGCGTGCGCGGGTGCTAAAAAGAGCAGCATCGGCATGCTTAGCACGTCGTTTGGTAGAAATTCACGAGCGCGTTCTGCAAAAAGCACCATTTGCATGCACATCTTGTGGTTTTGCAGAAAACTTCATCCGCGTCTACGAAAAGATGCATGTGCATGCTTAAAACGCGTTTTCGCACAAATGCGTGCGCGGGTGCTAAAAAGAGCAGCATCGGCATGCTTAGCACGTCGTTTGGTAGAAATCCACGTGCGCGTTCTGCCAAAAGCACCATTTGCATGCACATCTTGTGGTTTTGCAGAAAACTTCATCCGCGTCTACCAAAAGATGCATGTGCATGCTTAAAACGCGTTTTCGCACAAATCCGTGCGCGGGTGCTAAAAAGAGCAGCATCGGCATGCTTAGCACGTCGTTTGGTAGAAATCCACGTGCGCGTTCTGCCAAAAGCACCATTTGCATGCACATCTTGTGGTTTTGCAGAAAACTTCATCCGCGTCTACCAAAAGATGCATGTGCATGCTTAAAACGCGTTTTCGCACAAATCCGTGCGCGGGTGCTAAAAAGAGCAGCATCGGCATGCTTAGCACGTCGTTTGGTAGAAATCCAGGTGCGCGTACTGCAAAAAGCACCATTTGCATGCACATCTTGTGGTTTTGCAGAAAACTTCATCCGCGCCTACCAAAAGATGCATGTGCATGCTTAAAACGCGTTTTCGCACAAATGCGTGCGCGAGTGCTAAAAAGAGCAGCATCGGCATGCTTAGCACGTCGTTTGGTAGAAATCCACGTGCGCGTTCTGCAAAAAGCACCATTTGCATGCACATCTTGTGGTTTTGCAGAAAACTTCATCCGCGTCTACCAAAAGATGCATGTGCATGCTTAAAACGCGTTTTCGCAAAAATGCGTGCGCGGGTGCTAAAAAGAGCAGCATCGGCATGCTTAGCACGTCGTTTGGTAGAAATCCACGTGCGCGTTCTGCAAAAAGCACCATTTGCATGCACATCTTGTGGTTTTGCAGAAAACTTCATCCGCGTCTACCAAAAGATGCATGTGCATGCTTAAAACGCGTTTTCGCACAAATGCGTGCGCGGGTGCTAAAAAGAGCAGCATCGGCATGCTTAGCACGTCGTTTGGTAGAAATCCACGTGCGCGTTCTGCAAAAAGCACCATTTGCATGCACATCTTGTGGTTTTGCAGAAAACTTCATCCGCGTCTACCAAAAGATGCATGTGCATGCTTAGAACGCGTTTTCGCACAAATGCGTGCGCGGGTGCTAAAAAGAGCAGCATCGGCATGCTTAGCACGTCGTTTGGTAGAAATTCACGAGCGCGTTCTGCAAAAAGCACCATTTGCATGCACATCTTGTGGTTTTGCAGAAAACTTCATCCGCGTCTACGAAAAGATGCATGTGCATGCTTAAAACGCGTTTTCGCACAAATGCGTGCGCGGGTGCTAAAAAGAGCAGCATCGGCATGCTTAGCACGTCGTTTGGTAGAAATCCACGTGCGCGTTCTGCCAAAAGCACCATTTGCATGCACATCTTGTGGTTTTGCAGAAAACTTCATCCGCGTCTACCAAAAGATGCATGTGCATGCTTAAAACGCGTTTTCGCACAAATCCGTGCGCGGGTGCTAAAAAGAGCAGCATCGGCATGCTTAGCACGTCGTTTGGTAGAAATCCACGTGCGCGTTCTGCAAAAAGCACCATTTGCATGCACATCTTGTGGTTTTGCAGAAAACTTCATCCGCGCCTACCAAAAGATGCATGTGCATGCTTAAAACGCGTTTTCGCACAAATGCGTGCGCGGGTGCTAAAAAGAGCAGCATCGGCATGCTTAGCACGTCCTTTGGTAGAAATCCACGTGCGCGTTCTGCAAAAAGCACCATTTGCATGCACATCTTGTGGTTTTGCAGAAAACTTCATCCGCGTCTACCAAAAGATGCATGTGCATGCTTAAAACGCGTTTTCGCTCAAATGCGTGCGCGGGTGCTAAAAAGAGCAGCATCGGCATGCTTAGCACGTCGTTTGGTAGAAATCCACGTGCGCGTTCTGCAAAAAGCACCATTTGCATGCACATCTTGTGGTTTTGCAGAAAACTTCATCCGCGTCTACCAAAAGATGCATGTGCATGCTTAAAACGCGTTTTCGCACAAATGCGTGCGCGGGTGCTAAAAAGAGCAGCATCGGCATGCTTAGCACGTCGTTTGGTAGAAATCCACGTGCGCGTTCTGCAAAAAGCACCATTTGCATGCACATCTTGTGGTTTTGCAGAAAACTTCATCCGCGTCTACCAAAAGATGCATGTGCATGCTTAAAACGCGTTTTTGCACAAATGCGTGCGCGGGTGCTAAAAATAGCAGCATCGGCATGCTTAGCACGTCGTTTGGTAGAAATCCACGTGCGCGTTGTGCAAAAAGCACCATTTGCATGCACATCTTGTGGTTTTGCAGAAAACTTCATCCACGTCTACCAAAAGATGCATGTGCATGCTTAAAACGCGTTTTCGCACAAGTGCGTTCGCGGGTGCTAAAAAGAGCAGCATCGGCATGCTTAGCACGTCGTTTGGTAGAAATCCACGTGCGCGTTCTGCCAAAAGCACCATTTGCATGCACATATTGTGGTTTTGCAGAAAACTTCATCCGCGTCTACCAAAAGATGCATGTGCATGCTTAAAACGCGTTTTCGCACAAATCCGTGCGCGGGTGCTAAAAGAGCAGCATCGGCATGCTTAGCACGTCGTTTGGTAGAAATCCACGTGCGCGTTCTGCAAAAAGCACCATTTGCATGCACATCTTGTGGTTTTGCAGAAAACTTCATCCGCGTCTACCAAAAGATGCATGTGCATGCTTAAAACGCGTTTTCGCACAAATGCATGCGCGGGTGCTAAAAAGAGCAGCATCGGCATGCTTAGCACGTCGTTTGGTAGAAATCCACGTGCGCGTTCTGCAAAAAGCACCATTTGCATGCACATCTTGTGGTTTTGCAGAAAACTTCATCCGGATCTACCAAAAGATGCATGTGCATGCTTAAAATTCGTTTTCGCAAAAATGCGTGCGCGGGTGCTAAAAAGAGCAGCATCGGCATGCTTAGCACGTCGTTTGGTAGAAATCCACGTGCGCGTTCTGCAAAAAGCACCATTTGCATGCACATCTTGTGGTTTTGCAGAAAACTTCATCCGCGTCTACCAAAAGATGCATGTGCATGCTTAAAACGCGTTTTCGCACAAATGCGTGCGCGGGTGCTAAAAAGAGCAGCATCGGCATGCTTAGCACGTCGTTTGGTAGAAATCCACGTGCGCGTTCTGCAAAAAGCACCATTTGCATGCACATCTTGTGGTTTTGCAGAAAACTTCATCCGCGTCTACCAAAAGATGCATGTGCATGCTTAAAACGCGTTTTCGCACAAATGCGTGCGCGGGTGCTAAAAAGAGCAGCATCGGCATGCTTAGCACGTCGTTTGGTAGAAATTCACGAGCGCGTTCTGCAAAAAGCACCATTTGCATGCACATCTTGTGGTTTTGCAGAAAACTTCATCCGCGTCTACGAAAAGATGCATGTGCATGCTTAAAACGCGTTTTCGCACAAATGCGTGCGCGGGTGCTAAAAAAAGCAGCATCGGCATGCTTAGCACGTCGTTTGGTAGAAATCCACGTGCGCGTTCTGCCAAAAGCACCATTTGCATGCACATCTTGTGGTTTTGCAGAAAACTTCATCCGCGTCTACCAAAAGATGCATGTGCATGCTTAAAACGCGTTTTCGCACAAATCCGTGCGCGGGTGCTAAAAAGAGCAGCATCGGCATGCTTAGCACGTCGTTTGGTAGAAATCCACGTGCGCGTTCTGCCAAAAGCACCATTTGCATGCACATCTTGTGGTTTTGCAGAAAACTTCATCCGCGTCTACCAAAAGATGCATGTGCATGCTTAAAACGCGTTTTCGCACAAATCCGTGCGCGGGTGCTAAAAAGAGCAGCATCGGCATGCTTAGCACGTCGTTTGGTAGAAATCCAGGTGCGCGTTCTGCAAAAAGCACCATTTGCATGCACATCTTGTGGTTTTGCAGAAAACTTCATCCGCGCCTACCAAAAGATGCATGTGCATGCTTAAAACGCGTTTTCGCACAAATGCGTGCGCGGGTGCTAAAAAGAGCAGCATCGGCATGCTTAGCACGTCGTTTGGTAGAAATCCACGTGCGCGTTCTGCAAAAAGCACCATTTGCATGCACATCTTGTGGTTTTGCAGAAAACTTCATCCGCGTCTACCAAAAGATGCATGTGCATGCTTAAAACGCGTTTTCGCACAAATGCGTGCGCGGGTGCTAAAAAGAGCAGCATCGGCATGCTTAGCACGTCGTTTGGTAGAAATCCACGTGCGCGTTCTGCAAAAAGCACCATTTGCATGCACATCTTGTGGTTTTGCAGAAAACTTCATCCGCGTCTACCAAAAGATGCATGTGCATGCTTAAAACGCGTTTTCGCACAAATGCGTGCGCGGGTGCTAAAAAGAGCAGCATCGGCATGCTTAGCACGTCGTTTGGTAGAAATTCACGAGCGCGTTCTGCAAAAAGCACCATTTGCATGCACATCTTGTGGTTTTGCAGAAAACTTCATCCGCGTCTACGAAAAGATGCATGTGCATGCTTAAAATGCGTTTTCGCACAAATGCGTGCGCGGGTGCTAAAAAGAGCAGCATCGGCATGCTTAGCACGTCGTTTGGTAGAAATCCACGTGCGCGTTCTGCCAAAAGCACCATTTGCATGCACATCTTGTGGTTTTGCAGAAAACTTCATCCGCGTCTACCAAAAGATGCATGTGCATGCTTAAAACGCGTTTTCGCACAAATCCGTGCGCGGGTGCTAAAAAGAGCAGCATCGGCATGCTTAGCACGTCGTTTGGTAGAAATCCACGTGCGCGTTCTGCAAAAAGCACCATTTGCATGCACATCTTGTGGTTTTGCAGAAAACTTCATCCGCGCCTACCAAAAGATGCATGTGCATGCTTAAAACGCGTTTTCGCACAAATGCGTGCGCGGGTGCTAAAAAGAGCAGCATCGGCATGCTTAGCACGTCGTTTGGTAGAAATCCACGTGCGCGATCTGCAAAAAGCACCATTTGCATGCACATCTTGTGGTTTTGCAGAAAACTTCATCCGCGTCTACCAAAAGATGCATGTGCATGCTTAAAACGCGTTTTCGCTCAAATGCGTGCGCGGGTGCTAAAAAGAGCAGCATCGGCATGCTTAGCACGTCGTTTGGTAGAAATCCACGTGCGCGTTCTGCAAAAAGCACCATTTGCATGCACATCTTGTGGTTTTGCAGAAAACTTCATCCGCGTCTACCAAAAGATGCATGTGCATGCTTAAAACGCGTTTTCGCACAAATGCGTGCGCGGGTGCTAAAAAGAGCAGCATCGGCATGCTTAGCACGTCGTTTGGTAGAAATCCACGTGCGCGTTCTGCAAAAAGCACCATTTGCATGCACATCTTGTGGTTTTGCAGAAAACTTCATCCGCGTCTACCAAAAGATGCATGTGCATGCTTAAAACGCGTTTTTGCACAAATGCGTGCGCGGGTGCTAAAAATAGCAGCATCGGCATGCTTAGCACGTCGTTTGGTAGAAATCTACGTGCGCGTTCTGCAAAAAGCACCATTTGCATGCACATATTGTGGTTTTGCAGAAAACTTCATCCACGTCTACCAAAAGATGCATGTGCATGCTTAAAACGCGTTTTCGCACAAGTGCGTGCGCGGGTGCTAAAAAGAGCAGCATCGGCATGCTTAGCACGTCGTTTGGTAGAAATCCACGTGCGCGTTCTGCCAAAAGCACCATTTGCATGCACATCTTGTGGTTTTGCAGAAAACTTCATCCGCGTCTACCAAAAGATGCATGTGCATGCTTAAAACGCGTTTTAAGCACAAATCCGTGCGCGGGTGCTAAAAAGAGCAGCATCGGCATGCTTAGCACGTCGTTTGGTAGAAATCCACGTGCGCGTTCTGCCAAAAGCACCATTTGCATGCACATCTTGTGGTTTTGCAGAAAACTTCATCCGCGTCTACCAAAAGATGCATGTGCATGCTTAAAACGCGTTTTCGCACAAATCCGTGCGCGGGTGCTAAAAAGAGCAGCATCGGCATGCTTAGCACGTCGTTTGGTAGAAATCCAGGTGCGCGTTCGGCAAAAAGCACCATTTGCATGCACATCTTGTGGTTTTGCAGAAAACTTCATCCGCGCCTACCAAAAGATGCATGTGCATGCTTAAAACGCGTTTTCGCACAAATGCGTGCGCGGGTGCTAAAAAGAGCAGCATCGGCATGCTTAGCACGTCGTTTGGTAGAAATCCACGTGCGCGTTCTGCAAAAAGCACCATTTGCATGCACATCTTGTGGTTTTGCAGAAAACTTCATCCGCGTCTACCAAAAGATGCATGTGCATGCTTAAAACGCGTTTTCGCAAAAATGCGTGCGCGGGTGCTAAAAAGAGCAGCATCGGCATGCTTAGCACGTCGTTTGGTAGAAATCCACGTGCGCGTTCTGCAAAAAGCACCATTTGCATGCACATCTTGTGGTTTTGCAGAAAACTTCATCCGCGTCTACCAAAAGATGCATGTGCATGCTTAAAACGCGTTTTCGCACAAATGCGTGCGCGGGTGCTAAAAAGAGCAGCATCGGCATGCTTAGCACGTCGTTTGGTAGAAATCCACGTGCGCGTTCTGCAAAAAGCACCATTTGCATGCACATCTTGTGGTTTTGCAGAAAACTTCATCCGCGTCTACCAAAAGATGCATGTGCATGCTTAAAACGCGTTTTCGCACAAATGCGTGCGCGGGTGCTAAAAAGAGCAGCATCGGCATGCTTAGCACGTCGTTTGGTAGAAATTCACGAGCGCGTTCTGCAAAAAGCACCATTTGCATGCACATCTTGTGGTTTTGCAGAAAACTTCATCCGCGTCTACGAAAAGATGCATGTGCATGCTTAAAATGCGTTTTCGCACAAATGCGTGCGCGGGTGCTAAAAAGAGCAGCATCGGCATGCTTAGCACGTCGTTTGGTAGAAATCCACGTGCGCGTTCTGCCAAAAGCACCATTTGCATGCACATCTTGTGGTTTTGCAGAAAACTTCATCCGCGTCTACCAAAAGATGCATGTGCATGCTTAAAACGCGTTTTCGCACGAATCCGTGCGCGGGTGCTAAAAAGAGCAGCATCGGCATGCTTAGCACGTCGTTTGGTAGAAATCCACGTGCGCGTTCTGCAAAAAGCACCATTTGCATGCACATCTTGTGGTTTTGCAGAAAACTTCATCCGCGCCTACCAAAAGATGCATGTGCATGCTTAAAACGCGTTTTCGCACAAATGCGTGCGCGGGTGCTAAAAAGAGCAGCATCGGCATGCTTAGCACGTCGTTTGGTAGAAATCCACGTGCGCGTTCTGCAAAAAGCACCATTTGCATGCACATCTTGTGGTTTTGCAGAAAACTTCATCCGCGTCTACCAAAAGATGCATGTGCATGCTTAAAACGCGTTTTTGCACAAATGCGTGCGCGGGTGCTAAAAATAGCAGCATCGGCATGCTTAGCACGTCGTTTGGTAGAAATCCACGTGCGCGTTCTGCAAAAAGCACCATTTGCATGCACATCTTGTGGTTTTGCAGAAAACTTCATCCACGTCTACCAAAAGATGCATGTGCATGCTTAAAACGCGTTTTCGCACAAGTGCGTGCGCGGGTGCTAAAAAGAGCAGCATCGGCATGCTTAGCACGTCGTTTGGTAGAAATCCACGTGCGCGTTCTGCCAAAAGGACCATTTGCATGCACATCTTGTGGTTTTGCAGAAAACTTCATCCGCGTCTACCAAAAGATGCATGTGCATGCTTAAAACGCGTTTTCGCACAAATCCGTGCGCGGGTGCTAAAAAGAGCAGCATCGGCATGCTTAGCACGTCGTTTGGTAGAAATCCACGTGCGCGTTCTGCAAAAAGCACCATTTGCATGCACATCTTGTGGTTTTGCAGAAAACTTCATCCGCGTCTACCAAAAGATGCATGTGCATGCTTAAAACGCGTTTTCGCACAAATGCGTGCGCGGGTGCTAAAAAGAGCAGCATCGGCATGCTTAGCACATCGTTTGGTAGAAATCCACGAGCGCGTTCTGCAAAAAGCACCATTTGCATGCACATCTTGTGGTTTTGCAGAAAACTTCATCCGCGTCTACCAAAAGATGCATGTGCATGCTTAAAACGCGTTTTCGCACAAATGCGTGCGCGGGTGCTAAAAAGAGCAGCATCGGCATGCTTAGCACGTCGTTTGGTAGAAATCCACGTGCGCGTTCTGCCAAAAGCACCATTTGCATGCACATCTTGTGGTTTTGCAGAAAACTTCATCCGCGTCTACCAAAAGATGCATGTGCATGCTTAAAACGCGTTTTCGCACAAATCCGTGCGCGGGTGCTAAAAAGAGCAGCATCGGCATGCTTAGCACGTCGTTTGGTAGAAATTCACGAGCGCGTTCTGCAAAAAGCACCATTTGCATGCACATCTTGTGGTTTTGCAGAAAACTTCATCCGCGTCTACGAAAAGATGCATGTGCATGCTTAAAATGCGTTTTCGCACAAATGCGTGCGCGGGTGCTAAAAAGAGCAGCATCGGCATGCTTAGCACGTCGTTTGGTAGAAATCCACGTGCGCGTTCTGCCAAAAGCACCATTTGCATGCACATCTTGTGGTTTTGCAGAAAACTTCATCCGCGTCTACCAAAAGATGCATGTGCATGCTTAAAACGCGTTTTCGCACAAATCCGTGCGCGGGTGCTAAAAAGAGCAGCATCGGCATGCTTAGCACGTCGTTTGGTAGAAATCCACGTGCGCGTTCTGCAAAAAGCACCATTTGCATGCACATCTTGTGGTTTTGCAGAAAACTTCATCCGCGCCTACCAAAAGATGCATGTGCATGCTTAAAACGCGTTTTCGCACAAATGCGTGCGCGGGTGCTAAAAAGAGCAGCATCGGCATGCTTAGCACGTCGTTTGGTAGAAATCCACGTGCGCGTTCTGCAAAAAGCACCATTTGCATGCACATCTTGTGGTTTTGCAGAAAACTTCATCCGCGTCTACCAAAAGATGCATGTGCATGCTTAAAACGCGTTTTTGCACAAATGCGTGCGCGGGTGCTAAAAATAGCAGCATCGGCATGCTTAGCACGTCGTTTGGTAGAAATCCACGTGCGCGTTCTGCAAAAAGCACCATTTGCATGCACATCTTGTGGTTTTGCAGAAAACTTCATCCACGTCTACCAAAAGATGCATGTGCATGCTTAAAACGCGTTTTCGCACAAGTGCGTGCGCGGGTGCTAAAAAGAGCAGCATCGGCATGCTTAGCACGTCGTTTGGTAGAAATCCACGTGCGCGTTCTGCCAAAAGGACCATTTGCATGCACATCTTGTGGTTTTGCAGAAAACTTCATCCGCGTCTACCAAAAGATGCATGTGCATGCTTAAAACGCGTTTTCGCACAAATCCGTGCGCGGGTGCTAAAAAGAGCAGCATCGGCATGCTTAGCACGTCGTTTGGTAGAAATCCACGTGCGCGTTCTGCAAAAAGCACCATTTGCATGCACATCTTGTGGTTTTGCAGAAAACTTCATCCGCGTCTACCAAAAGATGCATGTGCATGCTTAAAACGCGTTTTCGCACAAATGCGTGCGCGGGTGCTAAAAAGAGCAGCATCGGCATGCTTAGCACGTCGTTTGGTAGAAATCCACGAGCGCGTTCTGCAAAAAGCACCATTTGCATGCACATCTTGTGGTTTTGCAGAAAACTTCATCCGCGTCTACCAAAAGATGCATGTGCATGCTTAAAACGCGTTTTCGCACAAATGCGTGCGCGGGTGCTAAAAATAGCAGCATCGGCATGCTTAGCACGTCGTTTGGTAGAAATCCACGTGCGCGTTCTGCCAAAAGCACCATTTGCATGCACATCTTGTGGTTTTGCAGAAAACTTCATCCGCGTCTACCAAAAGATGCATGTGCATGCTTAAAACGCGTTTTCGCACAAATCCGTGCGCGGGTGCTAAAAAGAGCAGCATCGGCATGCTTAGCACGTCGTTTGGTAGAAATCCACGTGCGCGTTCTGCAAAAAGCACCATTTGCATGCACATCTTGTGGTTTTGCAGAAAACTTCATCCGCGTCTACCAAAAGATGCATGTGCATGCTTAAAACGCGTTTTCGCACAAGTGCGTGCGCGGGTGCTAAAAAGAGCAGCATCGGCATGCTTAGCACGTCGTTTGGTAGAAATCCACGTGCGCGTTCTGCCAAAAGGACCATTTGCATGCACATCTTGTGGTTTTGCAGAAAACTTCATCCGCGTCTACCAAAAGATGCATGTGCATGCTTAAAACGCGTTTTCGCACAAATCCGTGCGCGGGTGCTAAAAAGAGCAGCATCGGCATGCTTAGCACGTCGTTTGGTAGAAATCCACGTGCGCGTTCTGCAAAAAGCACCATTTGCATGCACATCTTGTGGTTTTGCAGAAAACTTCATCCGCGTCTACCAAAAGATGCATGTGCATGCTTAAAACGCGTTTTCGCACAAATGCGTGCGCGGGTGCTAAAAAGAGCAGCATCGGCATGCTTAGCACATCGTTTGGTAGAAATCCACGAGCGCGTTCTGCAAAAAGCACCATTTGCATGCACATCTTGTGGTTTTGCAGAAAACTTCATCCGCGTCTACCAAAAGATGCATGTGCATGCTTAAAACGCGTTTTCGCACAAATGCGTGCGCGGGTGCTAAAAAGAGCAGCATCGGCATGCTTAGCACGTCGTTTGGTAGAAATCCACGTGCGCGTTCTGCCAAAAGCACCATTTGCATGCACATCTTGTGGTTTTGCAGAAAACTTCATCCGCGTCTACCAAAAGATGCATGTGCATGCTTAAAACGCGTTTTCGCACAAATCCGTGCGCGGGTGCTAAAAAGAGCAGCATCGGCATGCTTAGCACGTCGTTTGGTAGAAATTCACGAGCGCGTTCTGCAAAAAGCACCATTTGCATGCACATCTTGTGGTTTTGCAGAAAACTTCATCCGCGTCTACGAAAAGATGCATGTGCATGCTTAAAATGCGTTTTCGCACAAATGCGTGCGCGGGTGCTAAAAAGAGCAGCATCGGCATGCTTAGCACGTCGTTTGGTAGAAATCCACGTGCGCGTTCTGCCAAAAGCACCATTTGCATGCACATCTTGTGGTTTTGCAGAAAACTTCATCCGCGTCTACCAAAAGATGCATGTGCATGCTTAAAACGCGTTTTCGCCGGCGCGGGGTGCTAAAAAGAGCAGCATCGGCATGCTTAGCACGTCGTTTGGTAGAAATCCACGTGCGCGTTCTGCAAAAAGCACCATTTGCATGCACATCTTGTGGTTTTGCAGAAAACTTCATCCGCGCCTACCAAAAGATGCATGTGCATGCTTAAAACGCGTTTTCGCACAAATGCGTGCGCGGGTGCTAAAAAGAGCAGCATCGGCATGCTTAGCACGTCGTTTGGTAGAAATCCACGTGCGCGTTCTGCAAAAAGCACCATTTGCATGCACATCTTGTGGTTTTGCAGAAAAACTTCATCCGCGTCTACCAAAAGATGCATGTGCATGCTTAAAACGCGTTTTCGCACAAATGCCGTGCGCGGGTGCTAAAAAGAGCAGCATCGGCATGCTTAGCACGTCGTTTGGTAGAAATCCACGTGCGCGTTCTGCAAAAAGCACCATTTGCATGCACATCTTGTGGTTTTGCAGAAAACTTCATCCAGCGTCTACCAAAAGATGCATGTGCATGCTTAAAACGCGTTTTCGCACAAAGTGCGTGCGCGGGGTGCTAAAAAGAGCAGCATCGGGCATGCTTAGCACGTCGTTTGGTAGAAATCCACGTGCGCGTTCTGCCAAAAGCACCATTTGCATGCACATCTTGTGGTTTTGCAGAAAACTTCATCCGCGTCTACCAAAAGATGCATGTGCATGCTTAAAACGCGTTTTCGCACAAATCCGTGCGCGGGTGCTAAAAAGAGCAGCATCGGCATGCTTAGCACGTCGTTTGGTAGAAATCCACGTGCGCGTTCTGCAAAAAGCACCATTTGCATGCACATCTTGTGGTTTTGCAGGAAAACTTCATCCGCGCCTACCAAAAGATGCATGTGCATGCTTAAAACGCGTTTTCGCACAAATGCGTGCGCGGGTGCTAAAAAGAGCAGCATCGGCATGCTTAGCACGTCGTTTGGTAGAAATCCACGTGCGCGTTCTGCAAAAAGCACCATTTGCATGCACATCTTGTGGTTTTGCAGAAAACTTCATCCGCGTCTACCAAAAGATGCATGTGCATGCTTAAAACGCGTTTTTGCACAAATGCGTGCGCGGGTGCTAAAAGAGCAGCATCGGCATGCTTAGCACGTCGTTTGGTAGAAATCCACGTGCGCGTTCTGCAAAAAGCACCATTTGCATGCACATCTTGTGGTTTTGCAGAAAACTTCATCCAGCGTCTACCAAAAGATGCATGTGCATGCTTAAAACGCGTTTTCGCACAAGTGCGTGCGCGGGTGCTAAAAAGAGCAGCATCGGCATGCTTAGCACGTCGTTTGGTAGAAATCCACGTGCGCGTTCTGCCAAAAGGACCATTTGCATGCACATCTTGTGGTTTTGCAGAAAACTTCATCCGCGTCTACCAAAAGATGCATGTGCATGCTTAAAACGCGTTTTCGCACAAATCCGTGCGCGGGTGCTAAAAAGAGCAGCATCGGCATGCTTAGCACGTCGTTTGGTAGAAATCCACGTGCGCGTTCTGCAAAAAGCACCATTTGCATGCACATCTTGTGGTTTTGCAGAAAACTTCATCCGCGTCTACCAAAAGATGCATGTGCATGCTTAAAAACGCGTTTTCGCACAAATGCGTGCGCGGGTGCTAAAAAGAGCAGCATCGGCATGCTTAGCACGTCGTTTGGTAGAAATCCACGAGCGCGTTCTGCAAAAAGCACCATTTGCATGCACATCTTGTGGTTTTGCAGAAAACTTCATCCGCGTCTACCAAAAGATGCATGTGCATGCTTAAAACGCGTTTTCGCACAAATGCGTGCGCGGGTGCTAAAAAGAGCAGCATCGGCATGCTTAGCACGTCGTTTGGTAGAAATCCACGTGCGCGTTCTGCCAAAAGCACCATTTGCATGCACATCTTGTGGTTTTGCAGAAAACTTCATCCGCGTCTACCAAAAGATGCATGTGCATGCTTAAAACGCGTTTTCGCACAAATCCGTGCGCGGGTGCTAAAAAGAGCAGCATCGGCATGCTTAGCACGTCGTTTGGTAGAAATCCACGTGCGCGTTCTGCAAAAAGCACCATTTGCATGCACATCTTGTGGTTTTGCAGAAAACTTCATCCGCGCCTACCAAAAGATGCATGTGCATGCTTAAAACGCGTTTTCGCACAAATGCGTGCGCGGGGTGCTAAAAAGAGCAGCATCGGCATGCTTAGCACGTCGTTTGGTAGAAATCCACGTGCGCGTTCTGCAAAAAGCACCATTTGCATGCACATCTTGTGGTTTTGCAGAAAACTTCATCCGCGTCTACCAAAAGATGCATGTGCATGCTTAAAACGCGTTTTCGCAAAAATGCGTGCGTGGGTGCTAAAAAGAGCAGCATCGGCATGCTTAGCACGTCGTTTGGTAGAAATCCACGTGCGCGTTCTGCAAAAAGCACCATTTGCATGCACATCTTGTGGTTTTGCAGAAAACTTCATCCGCGTCTACCAAAAGATGCATGTGCATGCTTAAAACGCGTTTTCGCACAAATGCGTGCGCGGGTGCTAAAAAGAGCAGCATCGGCATGCTTAGCACGTCGTTTGGTAGAAATCCACGTGCGCGTTCTGCAAAAAGCACCATTTGCATGCACATCTTGTGGTTTTGCAGAAAACTTCATCCGCGTCTACCAAAAGATGCATCTGCATGCTTAAAACGCGTTTTCGCACAAATGCGTGCGCGGGTGCTAAAAAGAGCAGCATCGGCATGCTTAGCACGTCGTTTGGTAGAAATTCACGAGCGCGTTCTGCAAAAAGCACCATTTGCATGCACATCTTGTGGTTTTGCAGAAAACTTCATCCGCGTCTACGAAAAGATGCATGTGCATGCTTAAAACGCGTTTTCGCACAAATGCGTGCGCGGGTGCTAAAAAGAGCAGCATCGGCATGCTTAGCACGTCGTTTGGTAGAAATCCACGTGCGCGTTCTGCCAAAAGCACCATTTGCATGCACATCTTGTGGTTTTGCAGAAAACTTCATCCGCGTCTACCAAAAGATGCATGTGCATGCTTAAAACGCGTTTTCGCACAAATCCGTGCGCGGGTGCTAAAAAGAGCAGCATCGGCATGCTTAGCACGTCGTTTGGTAGAAATCCACGTGCGCGTTCTGCAAAAAGCACCATTTGCATGCACATCTTGTGGTTTTGCAGAAAACTTCATCCGCGCCTACCAAAAGATGCATGTGCATGCTTAAAACGCGTTTTCGCACAAATGCGTGCGCGGGTGCTAAAAAGAGCAGCATCGGCATGCTTAGCACGTCGTTTGGTAGAAATCCACGTGCGCGTTCTGCAAAAAGCACCATTTGCATGCACATCTTGTGGTTTTGCAGAAAACTTCATCCGCGTCTACCAAAAGATGCATGTGCATGCTTAAAACGCGTTTTCGCACAAATGCGTGCGCGGGTGCTAAAAAGAGCAGCATCGGCATGCTTAGCACGTCGTTTGGTAGAAATTCACGAGCGCGTTCTGCAAAAAGCACCATTTGCATGCACATCTTGTGGTTTTGCAGAAAACTTCATCCGCGTCTACGAAAAGATGCATGTGCATGCTTAAAATGCGTTTTCGCACAAATGCGTGCGCGGGTGCTAAAAAGAGCAGCATCGGCATGCTTAGCACGTCGTTTGGTAGAAATCCACGTGCGCGTTCTGCCAAAAGCACCATTTGCATGCATATCTTGTGGTTTTGCAGAAAACTTCATCCGCGTCTACCAAAAGATGCATGTGCATGCTTAAAACGCGTTTTCGCACAAATCCGTGCGCGGGTGCTAAAAAGAGCAGCATCGGCATGCTTAGCACGTCGTTTGGTAGAAATCCACGTGCGCGTTCTGCAAAAAGCACCATTTGCATGCACATCTTGTGGTTTTGCAGAAAACTTCATCCGCGCCTACCAAAAGATGCATGTGCATGCTTAAAACGCGTTTTCGCACAAATGCGTGCGCGGGTGCTAAAAAGAGCAGCATCGGCATGCTTAGCACGTCGTTTGGTAGAAATCCACGTGCGCGTTCTGCAAAAAGCACCATTTGCATGCACATCTTGTGGTTTTGCAGAAAACTTCATCCGCGTCTACCAAAAGATGCATGTGCGAGCTTAAAACGCGTTTTCGCTCAAATGCGTGCGCGGGTGCTAAAAAGAGCAGCATCGGCATGCTTAGCACGTCGTTTGGTAGAAATCCACGTGTGCGTTCTGCAAAAAGCACCATTTGCATGCACATCTTGTGGTTTTGCAGAAAACTTCATCCACGTCTACCAAAAGATGCATGTGCATGCTTAAAATGCGTTTTCGCACAAGTGCGTGCGCGGGTGCTAAAAAGAGCAGCATCGGCATGCTTAGCACGTCGTTTGGTAGAAATCCACGTGCGCGTTCTGCCAAAAGCATCATTTGCATGCACATCTTGTGGTTTTGCAGAAAACTTCATCCGCGTCTACCAAAAGATGCATGTGCATGCTTAAAACGCGTTTTCGCACAAATCCGTGCGCGGGTGCTAAAAAGAGCAGCATTGGCATGCTTAGCACGTCGTTTGGTAGAAATCCACGTGCGCGTTCTGCCAAAAGCACCATTTGAATGCACATCTTGTGGTTTTGCAGAAAACTTCATCCGCGTCTACCAAAAGATGCATGTGCATGCTTAAAACGCGTTTTCGCACAAATCCGTGCGCGGGTGCTAAAAAGAGCAGCATCGGCATGCTTAGCACGTCGTTTGGTAGAAATCCAGGTGCGCGTTCTGCAAAAAGCACCATTTGCATGCACATCTTGTGGTTTTGCAGAAAACTTCATCCGCGCCTACCAAAAGATGCATGTGCATGCTTAAAACGCGTTTTCGCACAAATGCGTGCGCGGGTGCTAAAAAGAGCAGCATCGGCATGCTTAGCACGTCGTTTGGTAGAAATCCACGTGCGCGTTCTGCAAAAAGCACCATTTGCATGCACATCTTGTGGTTTTGCAGAAAACTTCATCCGCGTCTACCAAAAGATGCATGTGCATGCTTAAAACGCGTTTTCGCAAAAATGCGTGCGCGGGTGCTAAAAAGAGCAGCATCGGCATGCTTAGCACGTCGTTTGGTAGAAATCCACGTGCGCGTTCTGCAAAAAGCACCATTTGCATGCACATCTTGTGGTTTTGCAGAAAACTTCATCCGCGTCTACCAAAAGATGCATGTGCATGCTTAAAACGCGTTTTCGCACAAATGCGTGCGCGGGTGCTAAAAAGAGCAGCATCGGCATGCTTAGCACGTCGTTTGGTAGAAATCCACGTGCGCGTTCTGCAAAAAGCACCATTTGCATGCACATCTTGTGGTTTTGCAGAAAACTTCATCCGCGTCTACCAAAAGATGCATGTGCATGCTTAAAACGCGTTTTCGCACAAATGCGTGCGCGGGTGCTAAAAAGAGCAGCATCGGCATGCTTAGCACGTCGTTTGGTAGAAATCCACGTGCGCGTTCTGCAAAAAGCACCATTTGCATGCACATCTTGTGGTTTTGCAGAAAACTTCATCCACGTCTACCAAAAGATGCATGTGCATGCTTAAAACGCGTTTTCGCACAAGTGCGTGCGCGGGTGCTAAAAAGAGCAGCATCGGCATGCTTAGCACGTCGTTTGGTAGAAATCCACGTGCGCGTTCTGCCAAAAGCACCATTTGCATGCACATCTTGTGGTTTTGCAGAAAACTTCATCCGCGTCTACCAAAAGATGCATGTGCATGCTTAAAACGCGTTTTCGCACAAATCCGTGCGCGGGTGCTAAAAAGAGCAGCATCGGCATGCTTAGCACGTCGTTTGGTAGAAATCCACGTGCGCGTTCTGCCAAAAGCACCATTTGCATGCACATCTTGTGGTTTTGCAGAAAACTTCATCCGCGTCTACCAAAAGATGCATGTGCATGCTTAAAACGCGTTTTCGCACAAATCCGTGCGCGGGTGCTAAAAAGAGCAGCATCGGCATGCTTAGCACGTCGTTTGGTAGAAATCCAGGTGCGCGTTCTGAAAAAAGCACCATTTGCATGCACATCTTGTGGTTTTGCAGAAAACTTCATCCGCGCCTACCAAAAGATGCATGTGCATGCTTAAAACGCGTTTTCGCACAAATGCGTGCGCGGGTGCTAAAAAGAGCAGCATCGGCATGCTTAGCACGTCGTTTGGTAGAAATCCACGTGCGCGTTCTGCAAAAAGCACCATTTGCATGCACATCTTGTGGTTTTGCAGAAAACTTCATCCGCGTCTACCAAAAGATGCATGTGCATGCTTAAAACGCGTTTTCGCAAAAATGCGTGCGCGGGTGCTAAAAAGAGCAGCATCGGCATGCTTAGCACGTCGTTTGGTAGAAATCCACGTGCGCGTTCTGCAAAAAGCACCATTTGCATGCACATCTTGTGGTTTTGCAGAAAACTTCATCCGCGTCTACCAAAAGATGCATGTGCATGCTTAAAACGCGTTTTCGCACAAATGCGTGCGCGGGTGCTAAAAAGAGCAGCATCGGCATGCTTAGCACGTCGTTTGGTAGAAATCCACGTGCGCGTTCTGCAAAAAGCACCATTTGCATGCACATCTTGTGGTTTTGCAGAAAACTTCATCCGCGTCTACCAAAAGATGCATGTGCATGCTTAAAACGCGTTTTCGCACAAATGCGTGCGCGGGTGCTAAAAAGAGCAGCATCGGCATGCTTAGCACGTCGTTTGGTAGAAATTCACGAGCGCGTTCTGCAAAAAGCACCATTTGCATGCACATCTTGTGGTTTTGCAGAAAACTTCATCCGCGTCTACGAAAAGATGCATGTGCATGCTTAAAATGCGTTTTCGCACAAATGCGTGCGCGGGTGCTAAAAAGAGCAGCATCGGCATGCTTAGCACGTCGTTTGGTAGAAATCCACGTGCGCGTTCTGCCAAAAGCACCATTTGCATGCACATCTTGTGGTTTTGCAGAAAACTTCATCCGCGTCTACCAAAAGATGCATGTGCATGCTTAAAACGCGTTTTCGCACAAATCCGTGCGCGGGTGCTAAAAAGAGCAGCATCGGCATGCTTAGCACGTCGTTTGGTAGAAATCCACGTGCGCGTTCTGCAAAAAGCACCATTTGCATGCACATCTTGTGGTTTTGAAGAAAACTTCATCCGCGCCTACCAAAAGATGCATGTGCATGCTTAAAACGCGTTTTCGCACAAATGCGTGCGCGGGTGCTAAAAAGAGCAGCATCGGCATGCTTAGCACGTCGTTTGGTAGAAATCCACGTGCGCGTTCTGCAAAAAGCACCATTTGCATGCACATCTTGTGGTTTTGCAGAAAACTTCATCCGCGTCTACCAAAAGATGCATGTGCATGCTTAAAACGCGTTTTTGCACAAATGCGTGCGCGGGTGCTAAAAATAGCAGCATCGGCATGCTTAGCACGTCGTTTGGTAGAAATCCACGTGCGCGTTCTGCAAAAAGCACCATTTGCATGCACATCTTGTGGTTTTGCAGAAAACTTCATCCACGTCTACCAAAAGATGCATGTGCATGCTTAAAACGCGTTTTCGCACAAGTGCGTGCGCGGGTGCTAAAAAGAGCAGCATCGGCATGCTTAGCACGTCGTTTGGTAGAAATCCACGTGCGCGTTCTGCCAAAAGCACCATTTGCATGCACATCTTGTGGTTTTGCAGAAAACTTCATCCGCGTCTACCAAAAGATGCATGTGCATGCTTAAAACGCGTTTTCGCACAAATCCGTGCGCGGGTGCTAAAAAGAGCAGCATCGGCATGCTTAGCACGTCGTTTGGTAGAAATCCACGTGCGCGTTCTGCAAAAAGCACCATTTGCATGCACATCTTGTGGTTTTGCAGAAAACTTCATCCGCGTCTACCAAAAGATGCATGTGCATGCTTAAAACGCGTTTTCGCACAAATGCGTGCGCGGGTGCTAAAAAGAGCAGCATCGGCATGCTTAGCACGTCGTTTGGTAGAAATCCACGAGCGCGTTCTGCAAAAAGCACCATTTGCATGCACATCTTGTGGTTTTGCAGAAAACTTCATCCGCGTCTACCAAAAGATGCATGTGCATGCTTAAAACGCGTTTTCGCACAAATGCGTGCGCGGGTGCTAAAAAGAGCAGCATCGGCATGCTTAGCACGTCGTTTGGTAGAAATCCACGTGCGCGTTCTGCCAAAAGCACCATTTGCATGCACATCTTGTGGTTTTGCAGAAAACTTCATCCGCGTCTACCAAAAGATGCATGTGCATGCTTAAAACGCGTTTTCGCACAAATCCGTGCGCGGGTGCTAAAAAGAGCAGCATCGGCATGCTTAGCACGTCGTTTGGTAGAAATCCACGTGCGCGTTCTGCAAAAAGCACCATTTGCATGCACATCTTGTGGTTTTGCAGAAAACTTCATCCGCGTCTACCAAAAGATGCATGTGCATGCTTAAAACGCGTTTTCGCACAAATCCGTGCGCGGGTGCTAAAAAGAGCAGCATCGGCATGCTTAGCACGTCGTTTGGTAGAAATCCACGTGCGCGTTCTGCAAAAAGCACCATTTGCATGCACATCTTGTGGTTTTGCAGAAAACTTCATCCGCGCCTACCAAAAGATGCATGTGCATGCTTAAAACGCGTTTTCGCACAAATGCGTGCGCGGGTGCTAAAAAGAGCAGCATCGGCATGCTTAGCACGTCGTTTGGTAGAAATCCACGTGCGCGTTCTGCAAAAAGCACCATTTGCATGCACATCTTGTGGTTTTGCAGAAAACTTCATCCGCGTCTACCAAAAGATGCATGTGCATGCTTAAAACGCGTTTTCGCACAAATGCGTGCGCGGGTGCTAAAAAGAGCAGCATCGGCATGCTTAGCACGTCGTTTGGTAGAAATCCACGTGCGCGTTCTGCAAAAAGCACCATTTGCATGCACATCTTGTGGTTTTGCAGAAAACTTCATCCGCGTCTACCAAAAGATGCATCTGCATGCTTAAAACGCGTTTTCGCACAAATGCGTGCGCGGGTGCTAAAAAGAGCAGCATCGGCATGCTTAGCACGTCGTTTGGTAGAAATCCACGAGCGCGTTCTGCAAAAAGCACCATTTGCATGCACATCTTGTGGTTTTGCAGAAAACTTCATCCGCGTCTACCAAAAGATGCATGTGCATGCTTAAAACGCGTTTTCGCACAAATGCGTGCGCGGGTGCTAAAAAGAGCAGCATCGGCATGCTTAGCACGTCGTTTGGTAGAAATCCACGTGCGCGTTCTGCCAAAAGCACCATTTGCATGCACATCTTGTGGTTTTGCAGAAAACTTCATCCGCGTCTACCAAAAGATGCATGTGCATGCTTAAAACGCGTTTTCGCACAAATCCGTGCGCGGGTGCTAAAAAGAGCAGCATCGGCATGCTTAGCACGTCGTTTGGTAGAAATCCACGTGCGCGTTCTGCAAAAAGCACCATTTGCATGCACATCTTGTGGTTTTGCAGAAAACTTCATCCGCGTCTACCAAAAGATGCATGTGCATGCTTAAAACGCGTTTTCGCACAAATCCGTGCGCGGGTGCTAAAAAGAGCAGCATCGGCATGCTTAGCACGTCGTTTGGTAGAAATCCACGTGCGCGTTCTGCAAAAAGCACCATTTGCATGCACATCTTGTGGTTTTGCAGAAAACTTCATCCGCGCCTACCAAAAGATGCATGTGCATGCTTAAAACGCGTTTTCGCACAAATGCGTGCGCGGGTGCTAAAAAGAGCAGCATCGGCATGCTTAGCACGTCGTTTGGTAGAAATCCACGTGCGCGTTCTGCAAAAAGCACCATTTGCATGCACATCTTGTGGTTTTGCAGAAAACTTCATCCGCGTCTACCAAAAGATGCATGTGCATGCTTAAAACGCGTTTTCGCACAAATGCGTGCGCGGGTGCTAAAAAGAGCAGCATCGGCATGCTTAGCACGTCGTTTGGTAGAAATTCACGAGCGCGTTCTGCAAAAAGCACCATTTGCATGCACATCTTGTGGTTTTGCAGAAAACTTCATCCGCGTCTACGAAAAGATGCATGTGCATGCTTAAAACGCGTTTTCGCACAAATGCGTGCGCGGGTGCTAAAAAGAGCAGCATCGGCATGCTTAGCACGTCGTTTGGTAGAAATCCACGTGCGCGTTCTGCCAAAAGCACCATTTGCATGCACATCTTGTGGTTTTGCAGAAAACTTCATCCGCGTCTACCAAAAGATGCATGTGCATGCTTAAAACGCGTTTTCGCACAAATCCGTGCGCGGGTGCTAAAAAGAGCAGCATCGGCATGCTTAGCACGTCGTTTGGTAGAAATCCACGTGCGCGTTCTGCAAAAAGCACCATTTGCATGCACATCTTGTGGTTTTGCAGAAAACTTCATCCGCGCCTACCAAAAGATGCATGTGCATGCTTAAAACGCGTTTTCGCACAAATGCGTGCGCGGGTGCTAAAAAGAGCAGCATCGGCATGCTTAGCACGTCGTTTGGTAGAAATCCACGTGCGCGTTCTGCAAAAAGCACCATTTGCATGCACATCTTGTGGTTTTGCAGAAAACTTCATCCGCGTCTACCAAAAGATGCATGTGCATGCTTAAAACGCGTTTTCGCACAAATGCGTGCGCGGGTGCTAAAAAGAGCAGCATCGGCATGCTTAGCACGTCGTTTGGTAGAAATTCACGAGCGCGTTCTGCAAAAAGCACCATTTGCATGCACATCTTGTGGTTTTGCAGAAAACTTCATCCGCGTCTACGAAAAGATGCATGTGCATGCTTAAAATGCGTTTTCGCACAAATGCGTGCGCGGGTGCTAAAAAGAGCAGCATCGGCATGCTTAGCACGTCGTTTGGTAGAAATCCACGTGCGCGTTCTGCCAAAAGCACCATTTGCATGCACATCTTGTGGTTTTGCAGAAAACTTCATCCGCGTCTACCAAAAGATGCATGTGCATGCTTAAAACGCGTTTTCGCACAAATCCGTGCGCGGGTGCTAAAAAGAGCAGCATCGGCATGCTTAGCACGTCGTTTGGTAGAAATCCACGTGCGCGTTCTGCAAAAAGCACCATTTGCATGCACATCTTGTGGTTTTGCAGAAAACTTCATCCGCGCCTACCAAAAGATGCATGTGCATGCTTAAAACGCGTTTTCGCACAAATGCGTGCGCGGGTGCTAAAAAGAGCAGCATCGGCATGCTTAGCACGTCGTTTGGTAGAAATCCACGTGCGCGTTCTGCAAAAAGCACCATTTGCATGCACATCTTGTGGTTTTGCAGAAAACTTCATCCGCGTCTACCAAAAGATGCATGTGCATGCTTAAAACGCGTTTTCGCTCAAATGCGTGCGCGGGTGCTAAAAAGAGCAGCATCGGCATGCTTAGCACGTCGTTTGGTAGAAATCCACGTGCGCGTTCTGCAAAAAGCACCATTTGCATGCACATCTTGTGGTTTTGCAGAAAACTTCATCCGCGTCTACCAAAAGATGCATGTGCATGCTTAAAACGCGTTTTCGCACAAATGCGTGCGCGGGTGCTAAAAAGAGCAGCATCGGCATGCTTAGCACGTCGTTTGGTAGAAATCCACGTGCGCGTTCTGCAAAAAGCACCATTTGCATGCACATCTTGTGGTTTTGCAGAAAACTTCATCCGCGTCTACCAAAAGATGCATGTGCATGCTTAAAACGCGTTTTCGCTCAAATGCGTGCGCGGGTGCTAAAAAGAGCAGCATCGGCATGCTTAGCACGTCGTTTGGTAGAAATCCACGTGCGCGTTCTGCAAAAAGCACCATTTGCATGCACATCTTGTGGTTTTGCAGAAAACTTCATCCGCGTCTACCAAAAGATGCATGTGCATGCTTAAAACGCGTTTTCGCACAAATGCGTGCGCGGGTGCTAAAAAGAGCAGCATCGGCATGCTTAGCACGTCGTTTGGTAGAAATCCACGTGCGCGTTCTGCAAAAAGCACCATTTGCATGCACATCTTGTGGTTTTGCAGAAAACTTCATCCGCGTCTACCAAAAGATGCATGTGCATGCTTAAAACGCGTTTTCGCACAAATCCGTGCGCGGGTGCTAAAAAGAGCAGCATCGGCATGCTTAGCACGTCGTTTGGTAGAAATCCACGTGCGCGTTCTGCCAAAAGCACCATTTGCATGCACATCTTGTGGTTTTGCAGAAAACTTCATCCGCGTCTACCAAAAGATGCATGTGCATGCTTAAAACGCGTTTTCGCACAAATCCGTGCGCGGGTGCTAAAAAGAGCAGCATCGGCATGCTTAGCACGTCGTTTGGTAGAAATCCAGGTGCGCGTTCTGCAAAAAGCACCATTTGCATGCACATCTTGTGGTTTTGCAGAAAACTTCATCCGCGCCTACCAAAAGATGCATGTGCATGCTTAAAGCGCGTTTTCGCACAAATGCGTGCGCGGGTGCTAAAAAGAGCAGCATCGGCATGCTTAGCACGTCGTTTGGTAGAAATCCACGTGCGCGTTCTGCAAAAAGCACCATTTGCATGCACATCTTGTGGTTTTGCAGAAAACTTCATCCGCGTCTACCAAAAGATGCATGTGCATGCTTAAAACGCGTTTTCGCACAAATGCGTGCGCGGGTGCTAAAAAGAGCAGCATCGGCATGCTTAGCACGTCGTTTGGTAGAAATCCACGTGCGCGTTCTGCAAAAAGCACCATTTGCATGCACATCTTGTGGTTTTGCAGAAAACTTCATCCGCGTCTACCAAAAGATGCATGTGCATGCTTAAAACGCGTTTTCGCACAAATGCGTGCGCGGGTGCTAAAAAGAGCAGCATCGGCATGCTTAGCACGTCGTTTGGTAGAAATTCACGAGCGCGTTCTGCAAAAAGCACCATTTGCATGCACATCTTGTGGTTTTGCAGAAAACTTCATCCGCGTCTACGAAAAGATGCATGTGCATGCTTAAAATGCGTTTTCGCACAAATGCGTGCGCGGGTGCTAAAAAGAGCAGCATCGGCATGCTTAGCACGTCGTTTGGTAGAAATCCACGTGCGCGTTCTGCCAAAAGCACCATTTGCATGCACATCTTGTGGTTTTGCAGAAAACTTCATCCGCGTCTACCAAAAGATGCATGTGCATGCTTAAAACGCGTTTTCGCACAAATCCGTGCGCGGGTGCTAAAAAGAGCAGCATCGGCATGCTTAGCACGTCGTTTGGTAGAAATCCACGTGCGCGTTCTGCAAAAAGCACCATTTCCATGCACATCTTGTGGTTTTGCAGAAAACTTCATCCGCGCCTACCAAAAGATGCATGTGCATGCTTAAAACGCGTTTTCGCACAAATGCGTGCGCGGGTGCTAAAAAGAGCAGCATCGGCATGCTTAGCACGTCGTTTGGTAGAAATCCACGTGCGCGTTCTGCAAAAAGCACCATTTGCATGCACATCTTGTGGTTTTGCAGAAAACTTCATCCGCGTCTACCAAAAGATGCATGTGCATGCTTAAAACGCGTTTTCGCACAAATGCGTGCGCGGGTGCTAAAAAGAGCAGCATCGGCATGCTTAGCACGTCGTTTGGTAGAAATTCACGAGCGCGTTCTGCAAAAAGCACCATTTGCATGCACATCTTGTGGTTTTGCAGAAAACTTCATCCGCGTCTACGAAAAGATGCATGTGCATGCTTAAAATGCGTTTTCGCACAAATGCGTGCGCGGGTGCTAAAAAGAGCAGCATCGGCATGCTTAGCACGTCGTTTGGTAGAAATCCGCGTGCGCGTTCTGCCAAAAGCACCATTTGCATGCACATCTTGTGGTTTTGCAGAAAACTTCATCCGCGTCTACCAAAAGATGCATGTGCATGCTTAAAACGCGTTTTCGCACAAATCCGTGCGCGGGTGCTAAAAAGAGCAGCATCGGCATGCTTAGCACGTCGTTTGGTAGAAATCCACGTGCGCGTTCTGCAAAAAGCACCATTTGCATGCACATCTTGTGGTTTTGCAGAAAACTTCATCCGCGTCTACCAAAAGATGCATGTGCATGCTTAAAACGCGTTTTCGCTCAAATGCGTGCGCGGGTGCTAAAAAGAGCAGCATCGGCATGCTTAGCACGTCGTTTGGTAGAAATCCACGTGCGCGTTCTGCAAAAAGCACCATTTGCATGCACATCTTGTGGTTTTGCAGAAAACTTCATCCGCGTCTACCAAAAGATGCATGTGCATGCTTAAAACGCGTTTTCGCACAAATGCGTGCGCGGGTGCTAAAAAGAGCAGCATCGGCATGCTTAGCACGTCGTTTGGTAGAAATCCACGTGCGCGTTCTGCAAAAAGCACCATTTGCATGCACATCTTGTGGTTTTGCAGAAAACTTCATCCGCGTCTACCAAAAGATGCATGTGCATGCTTAAAACGCGTTTTCGCACAAATCCGTGCGCGGGTGCTAAAAAGAGCAGCATCGGCATGCTTAGCACGTCGTTTGGTAGAAATCCACGTGCGCGTTCTGCAAAAAGCACCATTTGCATGCACATCTTGTGGTTTTGCAGAAAACTTCATCCGCGCCTACCAAAAGATGCATGTGCATGCTTAAAACGCGTTTTCGCACAAATGCGTGCGCGGGTGCTAAAAAGAGCAGCATCGGCATGCTTAGCACGTCGTTTGGTAGAAATCCACGTGCGCGTTCTGCAAAAAGCACCATTTGCATGCACATCTTGTGGTTTTGCAGAAAACTTCATCCGCGTCTACCAAAAGATGCATGTGCATGCTTAAAACGCGTTTTCGCACAAATGCGTGCGCGGGTGCTAAAAAGAGCAGCATCGGCATGCTTAGCACGTCGTTTGGTAGAAATTCACGAGCGCGTTCTGCAAAAAGCACCATTTGCATGCACATCTTGTGGTTTTGCAGAAAACTTCATCCGCGTCTACGAAAAGATGCATGTGCATGCTTAAAATGCGTTTTCGCACAAATGCGTGCGCGGGTGCTAAAAAGAGCAGCATCGGCATGCTTAGCACGTCGTTTGGTAGAAATCCACGTGCGCGTTCTGCCAAAAGCACCATTTGCATGCACATCTTGTGGTTTTGCAGAAAACTTCATCCGCGTCTACCAAAAGATGCATGTGCATGCTTAAAACGCGTTTTCGCACAAATCCGTGCGCGGGTGCTAAAAAGAGCAGCATCGGCATGCTTAGCACGTCGTTTGGTAGAAATCCACGTGCGCGTTCTGCAAAAAGCACCATTTGCATGCACATCTTGTGGTTTTGCAGAAAACTTCATCCGCGCCTACCAAAAGATGCATGTGCATGCTTAAAACGCGTTTTCGCACAAATGCGTGCGCGGGTGCTAAAAAGAGCAGCATCGGCATGCTTAGCACGTCGTTTGGTAGAAATCCACGTGCGCGTTCTGCAAAAAGCACCATTTGCATGCACATCTTGTGGTTTTGCAGAAAACTTCATCCGCGTCTACCAAAAGATGCATGTGCATGCTTAAAACGCGTTTTCGCTCAAATGCGTGCGCGGGTGCTAAAAAGAGCAGCATCGGCATGCTTAGCACGTCGTTTGGTAGAAATCCACGTGCGCGTTCTGCAAAAAGCACCATTTGCATGCACATCTTGTGGTTTTGCAGAAAACTTCATCCGCGTCTACCAAAAGATGCATGTGCATGCTTAAAACGCGTTTTCGCACAAATGCGTGCGCGGGTGCTAAAAAGAGCAGCATCGGCATGCTTAGCACGTCGTTTGGTAGAAATCCACGTGCGCGTTCTGCAAAAAGCACCATTTGCATGCACATCTTGTGGTTTTGCAGAAAACTTCATCCGCGTCTACCAAAAGATGCATGTGCATGCTTAAAACGCGTTTTCGCACAAATCCGTGCGCGGGTGCTAAAAAGAGCAGCATCGGCATGCTTAGCACGTCGTTTGGTAGAAATCCACGTGCGCGTTCTGCCAAAAGCACCATTTGCATGCACATCTTGTGGTTTTGCAGAAAACTTCATCCGCGTCTACCAAAAGATGCATGTGCATGCTTAAAACGCGTTTTCGCACAAATCCGTGCGCGGGTGCTAAAAAGAGCAGCATCGGCATGCTTAGCACGTCGTTTGGTAGAAATCCAGGTGCGCGTTCTGCAAAAAGCACCATTTGCATGCACATCTTGTGGTTTTGCAGAAAACTTCATCCGCGCCTACCAAAAGATGCATGTGCATGCTTAAAACGCGTTTTCGGACAAATGCGTGCGCGGGTGCTAAAAAGAGCAGCATCGGCATGCTTAGCACGTCGTTTGGTAGAAATCCACGTGCGCGTTCTGCAAAAAGCACCATTTGCATGCACATCTTGTGGTTTTGCAGAAAACTTCATCCGCGTCTACCAAAAGATGCATGTGCATGCTTAAAACGCGTTTTCGCAAAAATGCGTGCGCGGGTGCTAAAAAGAGCAGCATCGGCATGCTTAGCACGTCGTTTGGTAGAAATCCACGTGCGCGTTATCAAAAAGCACCATTTGCATGCACATCTTGTGGTTTTGCAGAAAACTTCATCCGCGTCTACCAAAAGATGCATGTGCATGCTTAAAACGCGTTTTCGCACAAATGCGTGCGCGGGTGCTAAAAAGAGCAGCATCGGCATGCTTAGCACGTCGTTTGGTAGAAATCCACGTGCGCGTTCTGCAAAAAGCACCATTTGCATGCACATCTTGTGGTTTTGCAGAAAACTTCATCCGCGTCTACCAAAAGATGCATGTGCATGCTTAAAACGCGTTTTCGCACAAATGCGTGCGCGGGTGCTAAAAAGAGCAGCATCGGCATGCTTAGCACGTCGTTTGGTAGAAATTCACGAGCGCGTTCTGCAAAAAGCACCATTTGCATGCACATCTTGTGGTTTTGCAGAAAACTTCATCCGCGTCTACGAAAAGATGCATGTGCATGCTTAAAATGCGTTTTCGCACAAATGCGTGCGCGGGTGCTAAAAAGAGCAGCATCGGCATGCTTAGCACGTCGTTTGGTAGAAATCCACGTGCGCGTTCTGCCAAAAGCACCATTTGCATGCACATCTTGTGGTTTTGCAGAAAACTTCATCCGCGTCTACCAAAAGATGCATGTGCATGCTTAAAACGCGTTTTCGCACAAATCCGTGCGCGGGTGCTAAAAAGAGCAGCATCGGCATGCTTAGCACGTCGTTTGGTAGAAATCCACGTGCGCGTTCTGCAAAAAGCACCATTTGCATGCACATCTTGTGGTTTTGCAGAAAACTTCATCCGCGCCTACCAAAAGATGCATGTGCATGCTTAAAACGCGTTTTCGCACAAATGCGTGCGCGGGTGCTAAAAAGAGCAGCATCGGCATGCTTAGCACGTCGTTTGGTAGAAATCCACGTGCGCGTTCTGCAAAAAGCACCATTTGCATGCACATCTTGTGGTTTTGCAGAAAACTTCATCCGCGTCTACCAAAAGATGCATGTGCATGCTTAAAACGCGTTTTCGCTCAAATGCGTGCGCGGGTGCTAAAAAGAGCAGCATCGGCATGCTTAGCACGTCGTTTGGTAGAAATCCACGTGCGCGTTCTGCAAAAAGCACCATTTGCATGCACATCTTGTGGTTTTGCAGAAAACTTCATCCGCGTCTACCAAAAGATGCATGTGCATGCTTAAAACGCGTTTTCGCACAAATGCGTGCGCGGGTGCTAAAAAGAGCAGCATCGGCATGCTTAGCACGTCGTTTGGTAGAAATCCACGTGCGCGTTCTGCAAAAAGCACCATTTGCATGCACATTTTGTGGTTTTGCAGAAAACTTCATCCGCGTCTACCAAAAGATGCATGTGCATGCTTAAAACGCGTTTTCGCACAAATGCGTGCGCGGGTGCTAAAAAGAGCAGCATCGGCATGCTTAGCACGTCGTTTGGTAGAAATCCACGTGCGCGTTCTGCCAAAAGCACCATTTGCATGCACATCTTGTGGTTTTGCAGAAAACTTCATCCGCGTCTACCAAAAGATGCATGTGCATGCTTAAAACGCGTTTTCGCACAAATCCGTGCGCGGGTGCTAAAAAGAGCAGCATCGGCATGCTTAGCACGTCGTTTGGTAGAAATCCACGTGCGCATTCTGCAAAAAGCACCATTTGCATGCACATCTTGTGGTTTTGCAGAAAACTTCATCCGCGCCTACCAAAAGATGCATGTGCATGCTTAAAACGCGTTTTCGCACAAATGCGTGCGCGGGTGCTAAAAAGAGCAGCATCGGCATGCTTAGCACGTCGTTTGGTAGAAATCCACGTGCGCGTTCTGCAAAAAGCACGATTTGCATGCACATCTTGTGGTTTTGCAGAAAACTTCATCCGCGTCTACCAAAAGATGCATGTGCATGCTTAAAACGCGTTTTCGCAAAAATGCGTGCGCGGGTGCTAAAAAGAGCAGCATCGGCATGCTTAGCACGTCGTTTGGTAGAAATCCACGTGCGCGTTCTGCAAAAAGCACCATTTGCATGCACATCTTGTGGTTTTGCAGAAAACTTCATCCGCGTCTACCAAAAGATGCATGTGCATGCTTAAAACGCGTTTTCGCACAAATGCGTGCGCGGGTGCTAAAAAGAGCAGCATCGGCATGCTTAGCACGTCGTTTGGTAGAAATCCACGTGCGCAGAAATTTGCATGCACATCTTGTGGTTTTGCAGAAAACTTCATCCGCGTCTACCAAAAGATGCATGTGCATGCTTAAAACGCGTTTTCGCACAAATCCGTGCGCGGGTGCTAAAAAGAGCAGCATCGGCATGCTTAGCACGTCGTTTGGTAGAAATCCACGTGCGCGTTCTGCAAAAAGCACCATTTGCATGCACATCTTGTGGTTTTGCAGAAAACTTCATCCGCGCCTACCAAAAGATGCATGTGCATGCTTAAAACGCGTTTTCGCACAAATGCGTGCGCGGGTGCTAAAAAGAGCAGCATCGGCATGCTTAGCACGTCGTTTGGTAGAAATCCACGTGCGCGTTCTGCAAAAAGCACCATTTGCATGCACATCTTGTGGTTTTGCAGAAAACTTCATCCGCGTCTACCAAAAGATGCATGTGCATGCTTAAAACGCGTTTTCGCACAAATGCGTGCGCGGGTGCTAAAAAGAGCAGCATCGGCATGCTTAGCACGTCGTTTGGTAGAAATTCACGAGCGCGTTCTGCAAAAAGCACCATTTGCATGCACATCTTGTGGTTTTGCAGAAAACTTCATCCGCGTCTACGAAAAGATGCATGTGCATGCTTAAAATGCGTTTTCGCACAAATGCGTGCGCGGGTGCTAAAAAGAGCAGCATCGGCATGCTTAGCACGTCGTTTGGTAGAAATCCACGTGCGCGTTCTGCCAAAAGCACCATTTGCATGCACATCTTGTGGTTTTGCAGAAAACTTCATCCGCGTCTACCAAAAGATGCATGTGCATGCTTAAAACGCGTTTTCGCACAAATCCGTGCGCGGGTGCTAAAAAGAGCAGCATCGGCATGCTTAGCACGTCGTTTGGTAGAAATCCACGTGCGCGTTCTGCAAAAAGCACCATTTGCATGCACATCTTGTGGTTTTGCAGAAAACTTCATCCGCGCCTACCAAAAGATGCATGTGCATGCTTAAAACGCGTTTTCGCACAAATGCGTGCGCGGGTGCTAAAAAGAGCAGCATCGGCATGCTTAGCACGTCGTTTGGTAGAAATCCACGTGCGCGTTCTGCAAAAAGCACCATTTGCATGCACATCTTGTGGTTTTGCAGAAAACTTCATCCGCGTCTACCAAAAGATGCATGTGCGAGCTTAAAACGCGTTTTCGCTCAAATGCGTGCGCGGGTGCTAAAAAGAGCAGCATCGGCATGCTTAGCACGTCGTTTGGTAGAAATCCACGTGCGCGTTCTGCAAAAAGCACCATTTGCATGCACATCTTGTGGTTTTGCAGAAAACTTCATCCACGTCTACCAAAAGATGCATGTGCATGCTTAAAACGCGTTTTCGCACAAGTGCGTGCGCGGGTGCTAAAAAGAGCAGCATCGGCATGCTTAGCACGTCGTTTGGTAGAAATCCACGTGCGCGTTCTGCCAAAAGCACCATTTGCATGCACATCTTGTGGTTTTGCAGAAAACTTCATCCGCGTCTACCAAAAGATGCATGTGCATGCTTAAAACGCGTTTTCGCACAAATCCGTGCGCGGGTGCTAAAAAGAGCAGCATCGGCATGCTTAGCACGTCGTTTGGTAGAAATCCACGTGCGCGTTCTGCCAAAAGCACCATTTGAATGCACATCTTGTGGTTTTGCAGAAAACTTCATCCGCGTCTACCAAAAGATGCATGTGCATGCTTAAAACGCGTTTTCGCACAAATCCGTGCGCGGGTGCTAAAAAGAGCAGCATCGGCATGCTTAGCACGTCGTTTGGTAGAAATCCAGGTGCGCGTTCTGCAAAAAGCACCATTTGCATGCACATCTTGTGGTTTTGCAGAAAACTTCATCCGCGCCTACCAAAAGATGCATGTGCATGCTTAAAACGCGTTTTCGCACAAATGCGTGCGCGGGTGCTAAAAAGAGCAGCATCGGCATGCTTAGCACGTCGTTTGGTAGAAATCCACGTGCGCGTTCTGCAAAAAGCACCATTTGCATGCACATCTTGTGGTTTTGCAGAAAACTTCATCCGCGTCTACCAAAAGATGCATGTGCATGCTTAAAACGCGTTTTCGCAAAAATGCGTGCGCGGGTGCTAAAAAGAGCAGCATCGGCATGCTTAGCACGTCGTTTGGTAGAAATCCACGTGCGCGTTCTGCAAAAAGCACCATTTGCATGCACATCTTGTGGTTTTGCAGAAAACTTCATCCGCGTCTACCAAAAGATGCATGTGCATGCTTAAAACGCGTTTTCGCACAAATGCGTGCGCGGGTGCTAAAAAGAGCAGCATCGGCATGCTTAGCACGTCGTTTGGTAGAAATCCACGTGCGCGTTCTGCAAAAAGCACCATTTGCATGCACATCTTGTGGTTTTGCAGAAAACTTCATCCGCGTCTACCAAAAGATGCATGTGCATGCTTAAAACGCGTTTTCGCACAAATGCGTGCGCGGGTGCTAAAAAGAGCAGCATCGGCATGCTTAGCACGTCGTTTGGTAGAAATCCACGTGCGCGTTCTGCAAAAAGCACCATTTGCATGCACATCTTGTGGTTTTGCAGAAAACTTCATCCACGTCTACCAAAAGATGCATGTGCATGCTTAAAACGCGTTTTCGCACAAGTGCGTGCGCGGGTGCTAAAAAGAGCAGCATCGGCATGCTTAGCACGTCGTTTGGTAGAAATCCACGTGCGCGTTCTGCCAAAAGCACCATTTGCATGCACATCTTGTGGTTTTGCAGAAAACTTCATCCGCGTCTACCAAAAGATGCATGTGCATGCTTAAAACGCGTTTTCGCACAAATCCGTGCGCGGGTGCTAAAAAGAGCAGCATCGGCATGCTTAGCACGTCGTTTGGTAGAAATCCACGTGCGCGTTCTGCCAAAAGCACCATTTGCATGCACATCTTGTGGTTTTGCAGAAAACTTCATCCGCGTCTACCAAAAGATGCATGTGCATGCTTAAAACGCGTTTTCGCACAAATCCGTGCGCGGGTGCTAAAAAGAGCAGCATCGGCATGCTTAGCACGTCGTTTGGTAGAAATCCAGGTGCGCGTTCTGCAAAAAGCACCATTTGCATGCACATCTTGTGGTTTTGCAGAAAACTTCATCCGCGCCTACCAAAAGATGCATGTGCATGCTTAAAACGCGTTTTCGCACAAATGCGTGCGCGGGTGCTAAAAAGAGCAGCATCGGCATGCTTAGCACGTCGTTTGGTAGAAATCCACGTGCGCGTTCTGCAAAAAGCACCATTTGCATGCACATCTTGTGGTTTTGCAGAAAACTTCATCCGCGTCTACCAAAAGATGCATGTGCATGCTTAAAACGCGTTTTCGCAAAAATGCGTGCGCGGGTGCTAAAAAGAGCAGCATCGGCATGCTTAGCACGTCGTTTGGTAGAAATCCACGTGCGCGTTCTGCAAAAAGCACCATTTGCATGCACATCTTGTGGTTTTGCAGAAAACTTCATCCGCGTCTACCAAAAGATGCATGTGCATGCTTAAAACGCGTTTTCGCACAAATGCGTGCGCGGGTGCTAAAAAGAGCAGCATCGGCATGCTTAGCACGTCGTTTGGTAGAAATCCACGTGCGCGTTCTGCAAAAAGCACCATTTGCATGCACATCTTGTGGTTTTGCAGAAAACTTCATCCGCGTCTACCAAAAGATGCATGTGCATGCTTAAAACGCGTTTTCGCACAAATGCGTGCGCGGGTGCTAAAAAGAGCAGCATCGGCATGCTTAGCACGTCGTTTGGTAGAAATTCACGAGCGCGTTCTGCAAAAAGCACCATTTGCATGCACATCTTGTGGTTTTGCAGAAAACTTCATCCGCGTCTACGAAAAGATGCATGTGCATGCTTAAAATGCGTTTTCGCACAAATGCGTGCGCGGGTGCTAAAAAGAGCAGCATCGGCATGCTTAGCACGTCGTTTGGTAGAAATCCACGTGCGCGTTCTGCCAAAAGCACCATTTGCATGCACATCTTGTGGTTTTGCAGAAAACTTCATCCGCGTCTACCAAAAGATGCATGTGCATGCTTAAAACGCGTTTTCGCACAAATCCGTGCGCGGGTGCTAAAAAGAGCAGCATCGGCATGCTTAGCACGTCGTTTGGTAGAAATCCACGTGCGCGTTCTGCAAAAAGCACCATTTGCATGCACATCTTGTGGTTTTGCAGAAAACTTCATCCGCGCCTACCAAAAGATGCATGTGCATGCTTAAAACGCGTTTTCGCACAAATGCGTGCGCGGGTGCTAAAAAGAGCAGCATCGGCATGCTTAGCACGTCGTTTGGTAGAAATCCACGTGCGCGTTCTGCAAAAAGCACCATTTGCATGCACATCTTGTGGTTTTGCAGAAAACTTCATCCGCGTCTACCAAAAGATGCATGTGCATGCTTAAAACGCGTTTTTGCACAAATGCGTGCGCGGGTGCTAAAAATAGCAGCATCGGCATGCTTAGCACGTCGTTTGGTAGAAATCCACGTGCGCGTTCTGCAAAAAGCACCATTTGCATGCACATCTTGTGGTTTTGCAGAAAACTTCATCCACGTCTACCAAAAGATGCATGTGCATGCTTAAAACGCGTTTTCGCACAAGTGCGTGCGCGGGTGCTAAAAAGAGCAGCATCGGCATGCTTAGCACGTCGTTTGGTAGAAATCCACGTGCGCGTTCTGCCAAAAGCACCATTTGCATGCACATCTTGTGGTTTTGCAGAAAACTTCATCCGCGTCTACCAAAAGATGCATGTGCATGCTTAAAACGCGTTTTCGCACAAATCCGTGCGCGGGTGCTAAAAAGAGCAGCATCGGCATGCTTAGCACGTCGTTTGGTAGAAATCCACGTGCGCGTTCTGCAAAAAGCACCATTTGCATGCACATCTTGTGGTTTTGCAGAAAACTTCATCCGCGTCTACCAAAAGATGCATGTGCATGCTTAAAACGCGTTTTCGCACAAATGCGTGCGCGGGTGCTAAAAAGAGCAGCATCGGCATGCTTAGCACGTCGTTTGGTAGAAATCCACGAGCGCGTTCTGCAAAAAGCACCATTTGCATGCACATCTTGTGGTTTTGCAGAAAACTTCATCCGCGTCTACCAAAAGATGCATGTGCATGCTTAAAACGCGTTTTCGCACAAATGCGTGCGCGGGTGCTAAAAAGAGCAGCATCGGCATGCTTAGCACGTCGTTTGGTAGAAATCCACGTGCGCGTTCTGCCAAAAGCACCATTTGCATGCACATCTTGTGGTTTTGCAGAAAACTTCATCCGCGTCTACCAAAAGATGCATGTGCATGCTTAAAACGCGTTTTCGCACAAATCCGTGCGCGGGTGCTAAAAAGAGCAGCATCGGCATGCTTAGCACGTCGTTTGGTAGAAATCCACGTGCGCGTTCTGCAAAAAGCACCATTTGCATGCACATCTTGTGGTTTTGCAGAAAACTTCATCCGCGTCTACCAAAAGATGCATGTGCATGCTTAAAACGCGTTTTCGCGCAAATCCGTGCGCGGGTGCTAAAAAGAGCAGCATCGGCATGCTTAGCACGTCGTTTGGTAGAAATCCACGTGCGCGTTCTGCAAAAAGCACCATTTGCATGCACATCTTGTGGTTTTGCAGAAAACTTCATCCGCGCCTACCAAAAGATGCATGTGCATGCTTAAAACGCGTTTTCGCACAAATGCGTGCGCGGGTGCTAAAAAGAGCAGCATCGGCATGCTTAGCACGTCGTTTGGTAGAAATCCACGTGCGCGTTCTGCAAAAAGCACCATTTGCATGCACATCTTGTGGTTTTGCAGAAAACTTCATCCGCGTCTACCAAAAGATGCATGTGCATGCTTAAAACGCGTTTTCGCACAAATGCGTGCGCGGGTGCTAAAAAGAGCAGCATCGGCATGCTTAGCACGTCGTTTGGTAGAAATCCACGTGCGCGTTCTGCAAAAAGCACCATTTGCATGCACATCTTGTGGTTTTGCAGAAAACTTCATCCGCGTCTACCAAAAGATGCATGTGCATGCTTAAAACGCGTTTTCGCACAAATGCGTGCGCGGGTGCTAAAAAGAGCAGCATCGGCATGCTTAGCACGTCGTTTGGTAGAAATTCACGAGCGCGTTCTGCAAAAAGCACCATTTGCATGCACATCTTGTGGTTTTGCAGAAAACTTCATCCGCGTCTACGAAAAGATGCATGTGCATGCTTAAAACGCGTTTTCGCACAAATGCGTGCGCGGGTGCTAAAAAGAGCAGCATCGGCATGCTTAGCACGTCGTTTGGTAGAAATCCACGTGCGCGTTCTGCCAAAAGCACCATTTGCATGCACATCTTGTGGTTTTGCAGAAAACTTCATCCGCGTCTACCAAAAGATGCATGTGCATGCTTAAAACGCGTTTTCGCACAAATCCGTGCGCGGGTGCTAAAAAGAGCAGCATCGGCATGCTTAGCACGTCGTTTGGTAGAAATCCACGTGCGCGTTCTGCAAAAAGCACCATTTGCATGCACATCTTGTGGTTTTGCAGAAAACTTCATCCGCGCCTACCAAAAGATGCATGTGCATGCTTAAAACGCGTTTTCGCACAAATGCGTGCGCGGGTGCTAAAAAGAGCAGCATCGGCATGCTTAGCACGTCGTTTGGTAGAAATCCACGTGCGCGTTCTGCAAAAAGCACCATTTGCATGCACATCTTGTGGTTTTGCAGAAAACTTCATCCGCGTCTACCAAAAGATGCATGTGCATGCTTAAAACGCGTTTTGGCACAAATGCGTGCGCGGGTGCTAAAAAGAGCAGCATCGGCATGCTTAGCACGTCGTTTGGTAGAAATTCACGAGCGCGTTCTGCAAAAAGCACCATTTGCATGCACATCTTGTGGTTTTGCAGAAAACTTCATCCGCGTCTACGAAAAGATGCATGTGCATGCTTAAAATGCGTTTTCGCACAAATGCGTGCGCGGGTGCTAAAAAGAGCAGCATCGGCATGCTTAGCACGTCGTTTGGTAGAAATCCACGTGCGCGTTCTGCCAAAAGCACCATTTGCATGCACATCTTGTGGTTTTGCAGAAAACTTCATCCGCGTCTACCAAAAGATGCATGTGCATGCTTAAAACGCGTTTTCGCACAAATCCGTGCGCGGGTGCTAAAAAGAGCAGCATCGGCATGCTTAGCACGTCGTTTGGTAGAAATCCACGTGCGCGTTCTGCAAAAAGCACCATTTGCATGCACATCTTGTGGTTTTGCAGAAAACTTCATCCGCGCCTACCAAAAGATGCATGTGCATGCTTAAAACGCGTTTTCGCACAAATGCGTGCGCGGGTGCTAAAAAGAGCAGCATCGGCATGCTTAGCACGTCGTTTGGTAGAAATCCACGTGCGCGTTCTGCAAAAAGCACCATTTGCATGCACATCTTGTGGTTTTGCAGAAAACTTCATCCGCGTCTACCAAAAGATGCATGTGCATGCTTAAAACGCGTTTTCGCTCAAATGCGTGCGCGGGTGCTAAAAAGAGCAGCATCGGCATGCTTAGCACGTCGTTTGGTAGAAATCCACGTGCGCGTTCTGCAAAAAGCACCATTTGCATGCACATCTTGTGGTTTTGCAGAAAACTTCATCCGCGTCTACCAAAAGATGCATGTGCATGCTTAAAACGCGTTTTCGCACAAATGCGTGCGCGGGTGCTAAAAAGAGCAGCATCGGCATGCTTAGCACGTCGTTTGGTAGAAATCCACGTGCGCGTTCTGCAAAAAGCACCATTTGCATGCACATCTTGTGGTTTTGCAGAAAACTTCATCCGCGTCTACCAAAAGATGCATGTGCATGCTTAAAACGCGTTTTCGCACAAATCCGTGCGCGGGTGCTAAAAAGAGCAGCATCGGCATGCTTAGCACGTCGTTTGGTAGAAATCCACGTGCGCGTTCTGCCAAAAGCACCATTTGCATGCACATCTTGTGGTTTTGCAGAAAACTTCATCCGCGTCTACCAAAAGATGCATGTGCATGCTTAAAACGCGTTTTCGCACAAATCCGTGCGCGGGTGCTAAAAAGAGCAGCATCGGCATGCTTAGCACGTCGTTTGGTAGAAATCCAGGTGCGCGTTCTGCAAAAAGCACCATTTGCATGCACATCTTGTGGTTTTGCAGAAAACTTCATCCGCGCCTACCAAAAGATGCATGTGCATGCTTAAAACGCGTTTTCGCACAAATGCGTGCGCGGGTGCTAAAAAGAGCAGCATCGGCATGCTTAGCACGTCGTTTGGTAGAAATCCACGTGCGCGTTCTGCAAAAAGCACCATTTGCATGCACATCTTGTGGTTTTGCAGAAAACTTCATCCGCGTCTACCAAAAGATGCATGTGCATGCTTAAAACGCGTTTTCGCAAAAATGCGTGCGCGGGTGCTAAAAAGAGCAGCATCGGCATGCTTAGCACGTCGTTTGGTAGAAATCCACGTGCGCGTTCTGCAAAAAGCACCATTTGCATGCACATCTTGTGGTTTTGCAGAAAACTTCATCCGCGTCTACCAAAAGATGCATGTGCATGCTTAAAACGCGTTTTCGCACAAATGCGTGCGCGGGTGCTAAAAAGAGCAGCATCGGCATGCTTAGCACGTCGTTTGGTAGAAATCCACGTGCGCGTTCTGCAAAAAGCACCATTTGCATGCACATCTTGTGGTTTTGCAGAAAACTTCATCCGCGTCTACCAAAAGATGCATGTGCATGCTTAAAACGCGTTTTCGCACAAATGCGTGCGCGGGTGCTAAAAAGAGCAGCATCGGCATGCTTAGCACGTCGTTTGGTAGAAATTCACGAGCGCGTTCTGCAAAAAGCACCATTTGCATGCACATCTTGTGGTTTTGCAGAAAACTTCATCCGCGTCTACGAAAAGATGCATGTGCATGCTTAAAATGCGTTTTCGCACAAATGCGTGCGCGGGTGCTAAAAAGAGCAGCATCGGCATGCTTAGCACGTCGTTTGGTAGAAATCCACGTGCGCGTTCTGCCAAAAGCACCATTTGCATGCACATCTTGTGGTTTTGCAGAAAACTTCATCCGCGTCTACCAAAAGATGCATGTGCATGCTTAAAACGCGTTTTCGCACAAATCCGTGCGCGGGTGCTAAAAAGAGCAGCATCGGCATGCTTAGCACGTCGTTTGGTAGAAATCCACGTGCGCGTTCTGCAAAAAGCACCATTTGCATGCACATCTTGTGGTTTTACAGAAAACTTCATCCGCGCCTACCAAAAGATGCATGTGCATGCTTAAAACGCGTTTTCGCACAAATGCGTGCGCGGGTGCTAAAAAGAGCAGCATCGGCATGCTTAGCACGTCGTTTGGTAGAAATCCACGTGCGCGTTCTGCAAAAAGCACCATTTGCATGCACATCTTGTGGTTTTGCAGAAAACTTCATCCGCGTCTACCAAAAGATGCATGTGCATGCTTAAAACGCGTTTTCGCTCAAATGCGTGCGCGGGTGCTAAAAAGAGCAGCATCGGCATGCTTAGCACGTCGTTTGGTAGAAATCCACGTGCGCGTTCTGCAAAAAGCACCATTTGCATGCACATCTTGTGGTTTTGCAGAAAACTTCATCCGCGTCTACCAAAAGATGCATGTGCATGCTTAAAACGCGTTTTCGCACAAATGCGTGCGCGGGTGCTAAAAAGAGCAGCATCGGCATGCTTAGCACGTCGTTTGGTAGAAATCCACGAGCGCGTTCTGCAAAAAGCACCATTTGCATGCACATCTTGTGGTTTTGCAGAAAACTTCATCCGCGTCTACCAAAAGATGCATGTGCATGCTTAAAACGCGTTTTCGCACAAATGCGTGCGCGGGTGCTAAAAAGAGCAGCATCGGCATGCTTGGCACGTCGTTTGGTAGAAATCCACGTGCGCGTTCTGCCAAAAGCACCATTTGCATGCACATCTTGTGGTTTTGCAGAAAACTTCATCCGCGTCTACCAAAAGATGCATGTGCATGCTTAAAACGCGTTTTCGCACAAATCCGTGCGCGGGTGCTAAAAAGAGCAGCATCGGCATGCTTAGCACGTCGTTTGGTAGAAATCCACGTGCGCGTTCTGCAAAAAGCACCATTTGCATGCACATCTTGTGGTTTTGCAGAAAACTTCATCCGCGCCTACCAAAAGATGCATGTGCATGCTTAAAACGCGTTTTCGCACAAATGCGTGCGCGGGTGCTAAAAAGAGCAGCATCGGCATGCTTAGCACGTCGTTTGGTAGAAATCCACGTGCGCGTTCTGCAAAAAGCACCATTTGCATGCACATCTTGTGGTTTTGCAGAAAACTTCATCCGCGTCTACCAAAAGATGCATGTGCATGCTTAAAACGCGTTTTCGCAAAAATGCGTGCGCGGGTGCTAAAAAGAGCAGCATCGGCATGCTTAGCACGTCGTTTGGTAGAAATCCACGTGCGCGTTCTGCAAAAAGCACCATTTGCATGCACATCTTGTGGTTTTGCAGAAAACTTCATCCGCGTCTACCAAAAGATGCATGTGCATGCTTAAAACGCGTTTTCGCACAAATGCGTGCGCGGGTGCTAAAAAGAGCAGCATCGGCATGCTTAGCACGTCGTTTGGTAGAAATCCACGTGCGCGTTCTGCAAAAAGCACCATTTGCAAGCACATCTTGTGGTTTTGCAGAAAACTTCATCCGCGCCTACCAAAAGATGCATGTGCATGCTTAAAACGCGTTTTCGCACAAATGCGTGCGCGGGTGCTAAAAAGAGCAGCATCGGCATGCTTAGCACGTCGTTTGGTAGAAATCCACGTGCGCGTTCTGCAAAAAGCACCATTTGCATGCACATCTTGTGGTTTTGCAGAAAACTTCATCCGCGTCTACCAAAAGATGCATGTGCGAGCTTAAAACGCGTTTTCGCTCAAATGCGTGCGCGGGTGCTAAAAAGAGCAGCATCGGCATGCTTAGCACGTCGTTTGGTAGAAATCCACGTGCGCGTTCTGCAAAAAGCACCATTTGCATGCACATCTTGTGGTTTTGCAGAAAACTTCATCCGCGTCTACCAAAAGATGCATGTGCATGCTTAAAACGCGTTTTCGCACAAATGCGTGCGCGGGTGCTAAAAAGAGCAGCATCGGCATGCTTAGCACGTCGTTTGGTAGAAATCCACGTGCGCGTTCTGCAAAAAGCACCATTTGCATGCACATCTTGTGGTTTTGCAGAAAACTTCATCCGCGTCTACCAAAAGATGCATGTGCATGCTTAAAACGCGTTTTTGCACAAATGCGTGCGCGGGTGCTAAAAATAGCAGCATCGGCATGCTTAGCACGTCGTTTGGTAGAAATCCACGTGCGCGTTCTGCAAAAAGCACCATTTGCATGCACATCTTGTGGTTTTGGAGAAAACTTCATCCACGTCTACCAAAAGATGCATGTGCATGCTTAAAACGCGTTTTCGCACAAGTGCGTGCGCGGGTGCTAAAAAGAGCAGCATCGGCATGCTTAGCACGTCGTTTGGTAGAAATCCACGTGCGCGTTCTTCCAAAAGCACCATTTGCATGCACATCTTGTGGTTTTGCAGAAAACTTCATCCGCGTCTACCAAAAGATGCATGTGCATGCTTAAAACGCGTTTTCGCACAAATCCGTGCACGGGTGCTAAAAAGAGCAGCATCGGCATGCTTAGCACGTCGTTTGGTAGAAATCCACGTGCGCGTTCTGCCAAAAGCACCATTTGCATGCAGATCTTGTGGTTTTGCAGAAAACTTCATCCGCGTCTACCAAAAGATGCATGTGCATGCTTAAAACGCGTTTTCGCACAAATCCGTGCGCGGGTGCTAAAAAGAGCAGCATCGGCATGCTTAGCACGTCGTTTGGTAGAAATCCAGGTGCGCGTTCTGCAAAAAGCACCATTTGCATGCACATCTTGTGGTTTTGCAGAAAACTTCATCCGCGCCTACCAAAAGATGCATGTGCATGCTTAAAACGCGTTTTCGCACAAATGCGTGCGCGGGTGCTAAAAAGAGCAGCATCGGCATGCTTAGCACGTCGTTTGGTAGAAATCCACGTGCGCGTTCTGCAAAAAGCACCATTTGCATGCACATCTTGTGGTTTTGCAGAAAACTTCATCCGCGTCTACCAAAAGATGCATGTGCATGCTTAAAACGCGTTTTCGCAAAAATGCGTGCGCGGGTGCTAAAAAGAGCAGCATCGGCATGCTTAGCACGTCGTTTGGTAGAAATCCACGTGCGCGTTCTGCAAAAAGCACCATTTGCATGCACATCTTGTGGTTTTGCAGAAAACTTCATCCGCGTCTACCAAAAGATGCATGTGCATGCTTAAAACGCGTTTTCGCACAAATGCGTGCGCGGGTGCTAAAAAGAGCAGCATCGGCATGCTTAGCACGTCGTTTGGTAGAAATCCACGTGCGCGTTCTGCAAAAAGCACCATTTGCATGCACATCTTGTGGTTTTGCAGAAAACTTCATCCGCGTCTACCAAAAGATGCATGTGCATGCTTAAAACGCGTTTTCGCACAAATGCGTGCGCGGGTGCTAAAAAGAGCAGCATCGGCATGCTTAGCACGTCGTTTGGTAGAAATCCACGTGCGCGTTCTGCAAAAAGCACCATTTGCATGCACATCTTGTGGTTTTGCAGAAAACTTCATCCACGTCTACCAAAAGATGCATGTGCATGCTTAAAACGCGTTTTCGCACAAGTGCGTGCGCGGGTGCTAAAAAGAGCAGCATCGGCATGCTTAGCACGTCGTTTGGTAGAAATCCACGTGCGCGTTCTGCCAAAAGCACCATTTGCATGCACATCTTGTGGTTTTGCAGAAAACTTCATCCGCGTCTACCAAAAGATGCATGTGCATGCTTAAAGCGCGTTTTCGCACAAATCCGTGCGCGGGTGCTAAAAAGAGCAGCATCGGCATGCTTAGCACGTCGTTTGGTAGAAATCCACGTGCGCGTTCTGCCAAAAGCACCATTTGCATGCACATCTTGTGGTTTTGCAGAAAACTTCATCCGCGTCTACCAAAAGATGCATGTGCATGCTTAAAACGCGTTTTCGCACAAATCCGTGCGCGGGTGCTAAAAAGAGCAGCATCGGCATGCTTAGCACGTCGTTTGGTAGAAATCCAGGTGCGCGTTCTGCAAAAAGGACCATTTGCATGCACATCTTGTGGTTTTGCAGAAAACTTCATCCGCGCCTACCAAAAGATGCATGTGCATGCTTAAAACGCGTTTTCGCACAAATGCGTGCGCGGGTGCTAAAAAGAGCAGCATCGGCATGCTTAGCACGTCGTTTGGTAGAAATCCACGTGCGCGTTCTGCAAAAAGCACCATTTGCATGCACATCTTGTGGTTTTGCAGAAAACTTCATCCGCGTCTACCAAAAGATGCATGTGCATGCTTAAAACGCGTTTTCGCAAAAATGCGTGCGCGGGTGCTAAAAAGAGCAGCATCGGCATGCTTAGCACGTCGTTTGGTAGAAATCCACGTGCGCGTTCTGCAAAAAGCACCATTTGCATGCACATCTTGTGGTTTTGCAGAAAACTTCATCCGCGTCTACCAAAAGATGCATGTGCATGCTTAAAACGCGTTTTCGCACAAATGCGTGCGCGGGTGCTAAAAAGAGCAGCATCGGCATGCTTAGCACGTCGTTTGGTAGAAATCCACGTGCGCGTTCTGCAAAAAGCACCATTTGCATGCACATCTTGTGGTTTTGCAGAAAACTTCATCCGCGTCTACCAAAAGATGCATGTGCATGCTTAAAACGCGTTTTCGCACAAATGCGTGCGCGGGTGCTAAAAAGAGCAGCATCGGCATGCTTAGCACGTCGTTTGGTAGAAATTCACGAGCGCGTTCTGCAAAAAGCACCATTTGCATGCACATCTTGTGGTTTTGCAGAAAACTTCATCCGCGTCTACGAAAAGATGCATGTGCATGCTTAAAATGCGTTTTCGCACAAATGCGTGCGCGGGTGCTAAAAGAGCAGCATCGGCATGCTTAGCACGTCGTTTGGTAGAAATCCACGTGCGCGTTCTGCCAAAAGCACCATTTGCATGCACATCTTGTGGTTTTGCAGAAAACTTCATCCGCGTCTACCAAAAGATGCATGTGCATGCTTAAAACGCGTTTTCGCACAAATCCGTGCGCGGGTGCTAAAAAGAGCAGCATCGGCATGCTTAGCACGTCGTTTGGTAGAAATCCACGTGCGCGTTCTGCAAAAAGCACCATTTGCATGCACATCTCTTGGTTTGCAGAAAACTTCATCCGCGCCTACCAAAAGATGCATGTGCATGCTTAAAACGCGTTTTCGCACAAATGCGTGCGCGGGTGCTAAAAAGAGCAGCATCGGCATGCTTAGCACGTCGTTTGGTAGAAATCCACGTGCGCGTTCTGCAAAAAGCACCATTTGCATGCACATCTTGTGGTTTTGCAGAAAACTTCATCCGCGTCTACCAAAAGATGCATGTGCATGCTTAAAACGCGTTTTTGCACAAATGCGTGCGCGGGTGCTAAAAATAGCAGCATCGGCATGCTTAGCACGTCGTTTGGTAGAAATCCACGACACACGCGAGACAGATGCACCATTTGCATGCACACCTTGTGTTTTGCACAAAACTTCATCCGCGTCTACCAAAAGATGCATGTGCATGCTTAAAACGCGTTTTCGCACAAATCCGTGCGCGGGTGCTAAAAAGGAGCAGAATCGGCATGCTTTTGGTAGAAATCCACGTGCGCGTTCTGCCAAAAGCACCATTTGATGCACATCTTGTGGTTTTGCAGAAAACTTCATCCGCGTCTACCAAAAGATGCATGTGCATGCTTTTAAAACGCGTTTTTCGCACAAATCCGTGCGCGGGGTGCTAAAAAGAGCAGCATCGGCATGCTTAGCACGTCGTTTGGTAGAAATCCACGTGCGCGTTCTGCAAAAAGCACCATTTGCATGCACATCTTGTGGTTTTGCAGAAAACTTCATCCGCGTCTACCAAAAGATGCATGTGCATGCTTAAAACGCGTTTTCGCACAAATGCGTGCGCGGGTGCTAAAAAGAGCAGCATCGGCATGCTTAGCACGTCGTTTGGTAGAAATCCACGAGCGCGTTCTGCAAAAAGCACCATTTGCATGCACATCTTGTGGTTTTGCAGAAAACTTCATCCGCGTCTACCAAAAGATGCATGTGCATGCTTTAAAACGCGTTTTCGCACAAATGCGTGCGCGGGTGCTAAAAAGAGCAGCATCGGCATGCTTAGCACGTCGTTTGGTAGAAATCCACGTGCGCGTTCTGCCAAAAGCACCATTTGCATGCACATCTTGTGGTTTTGCAGAAAACTTCATCCGCGTCTACCAAAAGATGCATGTGCATGCTTAAAACGCGTTTTTCGCACAAATCCGTGCGCGGGTGCTAAAAAGAGCAGCATCGGCATGCTTAGCACGTCGTTTGGTAGAAATCCACGTGCGCGTTCTGCAAAAAAGCACCATTTGCATGCACATCTTGTGGTTTTGCAGAAAACTTCATCCGCGCCTACCAAAAGATGCATGTGCATGCTTAAAACGCGTTTTCGCACAAATGCGTGCGCGGGTGCTAAAAAGAGCAGCATCGGCATGCTTAGCACGTCGTTTGGTAGAAATCCACGTGCGCGTTCTGCAAAAAGCACCATTTGCATGCACATCTTGTGGTTTTGCAGAAAACTTCATCCGCGTCTACCAAAAGATGCATGTGCATGCTTAAAACGCGTTTTCGCAAAAATGCGTGCGCGGGTGCTAAAAAGAGCAGCATCGGCATGCTTAGCACGTCGTTTGGTAGAAATCCACGTGCGCGTTCTGCAAAAAGCACCATTTGCATGCACATCTTAGTGGTTTTGCAGAAAACTTCATCCGCGTCTACCAAAAGATGCATGTGCATGCTTAAAACGCGTTTTCGCACAAATGCGTGCGCGGGTGCTAAAAAGAGCAGCATCGGCATGCTTAGCACGTCGTTTGGTAGAAATCCACGTGCGCGTTCTGCAAAAAGCACCATTTGCATGCACATCTTGTGGTTTTGCAGAAAACTTCATCCGCGTCTACCAAAAGATGCATCTGCATGCTTAAAACGCGTTTTCGCACAAATGCGTGCGCGGGTGCTAAAAAGAGCAGCATCGGCATGCTTAGCACGTCGTTTGGTAGAAATTCACGAGCGCGTTCTGCAAAAAGCACCAATTTGCATGCACATCTTGTGGTTTTGCAGAAAACTTCATCCGCGTCTACGAAAAGATGCATGTGCATGCTTAAAACGCGTTTTCGCACAAATGCGTGCGCGGGGTGCTAAAAAGAGCAGCATCGGCATGCTTAGCACGTCGTTTGGTAGAAATCCACGTGCGCGTTCTGCCAAAAGCACCATTTGCATGCACATCTTGTGGTTTTGCAGAAAACTTCATCCGCGTCTACCAAAAGATGCATGTGCATGCTTAAAACGCGTTTTCGCACAAATCCGTGCGCGGGTGCTAAAAAAGAGCAGCATCGGCATGCTTAGCACGTCGTTTGGTAGAAATCCACGTGCGCGTTCTGCAAAAAGCACCATTTGCATGCACATCTTGTGGTTTTGCAGAAAACTTCATCCACGTCTACCAAAAGATGCATGTGCATGCTTAAAACGCGTTTTCGCACAAGTGCGTGCGCGGGTGCTAAAAAGAGCAGCATCGGCATGCTTAGCACGTCGTTTGGTAGAAATCCACGTGCGCGTTCTGCCAAAAGCACCATTTGCATGCACATCTTGTGGTTTTGCAGAAAACTTCATCCGCGTCTACCAAAAGATGCATGTGCATGCTTAAAACGCGTTTTCGCACAAATCCGTGCGCGGGTGCTAAAAAGAGCAGCATCGGCATGCTTAGCACGTCGTTTGGTAGAAATCCACGTGCGCGTTCTGCAAAAAGCACCATTTGCATGCACATCTTGTGGTTTTGCAGAAAACTTCATCCGCGTCTACCAAAAGATGCATGTGCATGCTTAAAACGCGTTTTCGCACAAATGCGTGCGCGGGTGCTAAAAAGAGCAGCATCGGCATGCTTAGCACGTCGTTTGGTAGAAATCCACGTGCGCGTTCTGCAAAAAGCACCATTTGCATGCACATCTTGTGGTTTTGCAGAAAACTTCATCCGCGTCTACCAAAAGATGCATGTGCATGCTTAAAACGCGTTTTCGCACAAATGCGTGCGCGGGTGCTAAAAAGAGCAGCATCGGCATGCTTAGCACGTCGTTTGGTAGAAATTCACGAGCGCGTTCTGCAAAAAGCACCATTTGCATGCACATCTTGTGGTTTTGCAGAAAACTTCATCCGCGTCTACGAAAAGATGCATGTGCATGCTTAAAATGCGTTTTCGCACAAATGCGTGCGCGGGTGCTAAAAAGAGCAGCATCGGCATGCTTAGCACGTCGTTTGGTAGAAATCCACGTGCGCGTTCTGCCAAAAGCACCATTTGCATGCACATCTCTTGGTTTTGCAGAAAACTTCATCCGCGTCTACCAAAAGATGCATGTGCATGCTTAAAACGCGTTTTCGCACAAATCCGTGCGCGGGTGCTAAAAAGAGCAGCATCGGCATGCTTAGCACGTCGTTTGGTAGAAATCCACGTGCGCGTTCTGCAAAAAGCACCATTTGCATGCACATCTTGTGGTTTTGCAGAAAACTTCATCCGCGCCTACCAAAAGATGCATGTGCATGCTTAAAACGCGTTTTCGCACAAATGCGTGCGCGGGTGCTAAAAAGAGCAGCATCGGCATGCTTAGCACGTCGTTTGGTAGAAATCCACGTGCGCGTTCTGCAAAAAGCACCATTTGCATGCACATCTTGTGGTTTTGCAGAAAACTTCATCCGCGTCTACCAAAAGATGCATGTGCATGCTTAAAACGCGTTTTTGCACAAATGCGTGCGCGGGTGCTAAAAATAGCAGCATCGGCATGCTTAGCACGTCGTTTGGTAGAAATCCACGTGCGCGTTCTGCAAAAAGCACCATTTGCATGCACATCTTGTGGTTTTGCAGAAAACTTCATCCACGTCTACCAAAAGATGCATGTGCATGCTTAAAACGCGTTTTCGCACAAGTGCGTGCGCGGGTGCTAAAAAGAGCAGCATCGGCATGCTTAGCACGTCGTTTGGTAGAAATCCACGTGCGCGTTCTGCCAAAAGCACCATTTGCATGCACATCTTGTGGTTTTGCAGAAAACTTCATCCGCGTCTACCAAAAGATGCATGTGCATGCTTAAAACGCGTTTTCGCACAAATCCGTGCGCGGGTGCTAAAAAGAGCAGCATCGGCATGCTTAGCACGTCGTTTGGTAGAAATCCACGTGCGCGTTCTGCAAAAAGCACCATTTGCATGCACATCTTGTGGTTTTGCAGAAAACTTCATCCGCGTCTACCAAAAGATGCATGTGCATGCTTAAAACGCGTTTTCGCACAAATGCGTGCGCGGGTGCTAAAAAGAGCAGCATCGGCATGCTTAGCACGTCGTTTGGTAGAAATCCACGAGCGCGTTCTGCAAAAAGCACCATTTGCATGCACATTTTGTGGTTTTGCAGAAAACTTCATCCGCGTCTACCAAAAGATGCATGTGCATGCTTAAAACGCGTTTTCGCACAAATGCGTGCGCGGGTGCTAAAAAGAGCAGCATCGGCATGCTTAGCACGTCGTTTGGTAGAAATCCACGTGCGCGTTCTGCCAAAAGCACCATTTGCATGCACATCTTGTGGTTTTGCAGAAAACTTCATCCGCGTCTACCAAAAGATGCATGTGCATGCTTAAAACGCGTTTTCGCACAAATCCGTGCGCGGGTGCTAAAAAGAGCAGCATCGGCATGCTTAGCACGTCGTTTGGTAGAAATCCACGTGCGCGTTCTGCAAAAAGCACCATTTGCATGCACATCTTGTGGTTTTGCAGAAAACTTCATCCGCGCCTACCAAAAGATGCATGTGCATGCTTAAAACGCGTTTTCGCACAAATGCGTGCGCGGGTGCTAAAAAGAGCAGCATCGGCATGCTTAGCACGTCGTTTGGTAGAAATCCACGTGCGCGTTCTGCAAAAAGCACCATTTGCATGCACATCTTGTGGTTTTGCAGAAAACTTCATCCGCGTCTACCAAAAGATGCATGTGCATGCTTAAAACGCGTTTTCGCAAAAATGCGTGCGCGGGTGCTAAAAAGAGCAGCATCGGCATGCTTAGCACGTCGTTTGGTAGAAATCCACGTGCGCGTTCTGCAAAAAGCACCATTTGCATGCACATCTTGTGGTTTTGCAGAAAACTTCATCCGCGTCTACCAAAAGATGCATGTGCATGCTTAAAACGCGTTTTCGCACAAATGCGTGCGCGGGTGCTAAAAAGAGCAGCATCGGCATGCTTAGCACGTCGTTTGGTAGAAATCCACGTGCGCGTTCTGCAAAAAGCACCATTTGCATGCACATCTTGTGGTTTTGCAGAAAACTTCATCCGCGTCTACCAAAAGATGCATCTGCATGCTTAAAACGCGTTTTCGCACAAATGCGTGCGCGGGTGCTAAAAAGAGCAGCATCGGCATGCTTAGCACGTCGTTTGGTAGAAATTCACGAGCGCGTTCTGCAAAAAGCACCATTTGCATGCACATCTTGTGGTTTTGCAGAAAACTTCATCCGCGTCTACGAAAAGATGCATGTGCATGCTTAAAACGCGTTTTCGCACAAGTGCGTGCGCGGGTGCTAAAAAGAGCAGCATCGGCATGCTTAGCACGTCGTTTGGTAGAAATCCACGTGCGCGTTCTGCCAAAAGCACCATTTGCATGCACATCTTGTGGTTTTGCAGAAAACTTCATCCGCGTCTACCAAAAGATGCATGTGCATGCTTAAAACGCGTTTTTGCACAAATGCGTGCGCGGGTGCTAAAAATAGCAGCATCGGCATGCTTAGCACGTCGTTTGGTAGAAATCCACGTGCGCGTTCTGCAAAAAGCACCATTTGCATGCACATCTTGTGGTTTTGCAGAAAACTTCATGCACGTCTACCAAAAGATGCATGTGCATGCTTAAAACGCGTTTTCGCACAAGTGCGTGCGCGGGTGCTAAAAAGAGCAGCATCGGCATGCTTAGCACGTCGTTTGGTAGAAATCCACGTGCGCGTTCTGCCAAAAGCACCATTTGCATGCACATCTTGTGGTTTTGCAGAAAACTTCATCCGCGTCTACCAAAAGATGCATGTGCATGCTTAAAACGCGTTTTCGCACAAATCCGTGCGCGGGTGCTAAAAAGAGCAGCATCGGCATGCTTAGCACGTCGTTTGTAGAAATCCACGTGCGCGTTCTGCAAAAAGCACCATTTGCATGCACATCTTGTGGTTTTGCAGAAAACTTCATCCGCGTCTACCAAAAGATGCATGTGCATGCTTAAAACGCGTTTTCGCACAAATGCGTGCGCGGGTGCTAAAAAGAGCAGCATCGGCATGCTTAGCACGTCGTTTGGTAGAAATCCACGAGCGCGTTCTGCAAAAAGCACCATTTGCATGCACATCTTGTGGTTTTGCAGAAAACTTCATCCGCGTCTACCAAAAGATGCATGTGCATGCTTAAAACGCGTTTTCGCACAAATGCGTGCGCGGGTGCTAAAAAGAGCAGCATCGGCATGCTTAGCACGTCGTTTGGTAGAAATCCACGTGCGCGTTCTGCCAAAAGCACCATTTGCATGCACATCTTGTGGTTTTGCAGAAAACTTCATCCGCGTCTACCAAAAGATGCATGTGCATGCTTAAAACGCGTTTTCGCACAAATCCGTGCGCGGGTGCTAAAAAGAGCAGCATCGGCATGCTTAGCACGTCGTTTGGTAGAAATCCACGTGCGCGTTCTGCAAAAAGCACCATTTGCATGCACATCTCTTGGTTTTGCAGAAAACTTCATCCGCGCCTACCAAAAGATGCATGTGCATGCTTAAAACGCGTTTTCGCACAAATGCGTGCGCGGGTGCTAAAAAGAGCAGCATCGGCATGCTTAGCACGTCGTTTGGTAGAAATCCACGTGCGCGTTCTGCAAAAAGCACCATTTGCATGCACATCTTGTGGTTTTGCAGAAAACTTCATCCGCGTCTACCAAAAGATGCATGTGCATGCTTAAAACGCGTTTTTGCACAAATGCGTGCGCGGGTGCTAAAAATAGCAGCATCGGCATGCTTAGCACGTCGTTTGGTAGAAATCCACGTGCGCGTTCTGCAAAAAGCACCATTTGCATGCACATCTTGTGGTTTTGCAGAAAACTTCATCCACGTCTACCAAAAGATGCATGTGCATGCTTAAAACGCGTTTTCGCACAAGTGCGTGCGCGGGTGCTAAAAAGAGCAGCATCGGCATGCTTAGCACGTCGTTTGGTAGAAATCCACGTGCGCGTTCTGCCAAAAGCACCATTTGCATGCACATCTTGTGGTTTTGCAGAAAACTTCATCCGCGTCTACCAAAAGATGCATGTGCATGCTTAAAACGCGTTTTCGCACAAATCCGTGCGCGGGTGCTAAAAAGAGCAGCATCGGCATGCTTAGCACGTCGTTTGGTAGAAATCCACGTGCGCGTTCTGCAAAAAGCACCATTTGCATGCACATCTTGTGGTTTTGCAGAAAACTTCATCCGCGTCTACCAAAAGATGCATGTGCATGCTTAAAACGCGTTTTCGCACAAATGCGTGCGCGGGTGCTAAAAAGAGCAGCATCGGCATGCTTAGCACGTCGTTTGGTAGAAATCCACGAGCGCGTTCTGCAAAAAGCACCATTTGCATGCACATCTTGTGGTTTTGCAGAAAACTTCATCCGCGTCTACCAAAAGATGCATGTGCATGCTTAAAACGCGTTTTCGCACAAATGCGTGCGCGGGTGCTAAAAAGAGCAGCATCGGCATGCTTAGCACGTCGTTTGGTAGAAATCCACGTGCGCGTTCTGCCAAAAGCACCATTTGCATGCACATCTTGTGGTTTTGCAGAAAACTTCATCCGCGTCTACCAAAAGATGCATGTGCATGCTTAAAACGCGTTTTCGCACAAATCCGTGCGCGGGTGCTAAAAAGAGCAGCATCGGCATGCTTAGCACGTCGTTTGGTAGAAATCCACGTGCGCGTTCTGCAAAAAGCACCATTTGCATGCACATCTTGTGGTTTTGCAGAAAACTTCATCCGCGCCTACCAAAAGATGCATGTGCATGCTTAAAACGCGTTTTCGCACAAATGCGTGCGCGGGTGCTAAAAAGAGCAGCATCGGCATGCTTAGCACGTCGTTTGGTAGAAATCCACGTGCGCGTTCTGCAAAAAGCACCATTTGCATGCACATCTTGTGGTTTTGCAGAAAACTTCATCCGCGTCTACCAAAAGATGCATGTGCATGCTTAAAACGCGTTTTCGCAAAAATGCGTGCGCGGGTGCTAAAAAGAGCAGCATCGGCATGCTTAGCACGTCGTTTGGTAGAAATCCACGTGCGCGTTCTGCAAAAAGCACCATTTGCATGCACATCTTGTGGTTTTGCAGAAAACTTCATCCGCGTCTACCAAAAGATGCATGTGCATGCTTAAAACGCGTTTTCGCACAAATGCGTGCGCGGGTGCTAAAAAGAGCAGCATCGGCATGCTTAGCACGTCGTTTGGTAGAAATCCACGTGCGCGTTCTGCAAAAAGCACCATTTGCATGCACATCTTGTGGTTTTGCAGAAAACTTCATCCGCGTCTACCAAAAGATGCATCTGCATGCTTAAAACGCGTTTTCGCACAAATGCGTGCGCGGGTGCTAAAAAGAGCAGCATCGGCATGCTTAGCACGTCGTTTGGTAGAAATTCACGAGCGCGTTCTGCAAAAAGCACCATTTGCATGCACATCTTGTGGTTTTGCAGAAAACTTCATCCGCGTCTACGAAAAGATGCATGTGCATGCTTAAAACGCGTTTTCGCACAAATGCGTGCGCGGGTGCTAAAAAGAGCAGCATCGGCATGCTTAGCACGTCGTTTGGTAGAAATCCACGTGCGCGTTCTGCCAAAAGCACCATTTGCATGCACATCTTGTGGTTTTGCAGAAAACTTCATCCGCGTCTACCAAAAGATGCATGTGCATGCTTAAAACGCGTTTTCGCACAAATCCGTGCGCGGGTGCTAAAAAGAGCAGCATCGGCATGCTTAGCACGTCGTTTGGTAGAAATCCACGTGCGCGTTCTGCAAAAAGCACCATTTGCATGCACATCTTGTGGTTTTGCAGAAAACTTCATCCACGTCTACCAAAAGATGCATGTGCATGCTTAAAACGCGTTTTCGCACAAGTGCGTGCGCGGGTGCTAAAAAGAGCAGCATCGGCATGCTTAGCACGTCGTTTGGTAGAAATCCACGTGCGCGTTCTGCCAAAAGCACCATTTGCATGCACATCTTGTGGTTTTGCAGAAAACTTCATCCGCGTCTACCAAAAGATGCATGTGCATGCTTAAAACGCGTTTTCGCACAAATCCGTGCGCGGGTGCTAAAAAGAGCAGCATCGGCATGCTTAGCACGTCGTTTGGTAGAAATCCACGTGCGCGTTCTGCAAAAAGCACCATTTGCATGCACATCTTGTGGTTTTGCAGAAAACTTCATCCGCGTCTACCAAAAGATGCATGTGCATGCTTAAAACGCGTTTTCGCACAAATGCGTGCGCGGGTGCTAAAAAGAGCAGCATCGGCATGCTTAGCACGTCGTTTGGTAGAAATCCACGTGCGCGTTCTGCAAAAAGCACCATTTGCATGCACATCTTGTGGTTTTGCAGAAAACTTCATCCGCGTCTACCAAAAGATGCATGTGCATGCTTAAAACGCGTTTTCGCACAAATGCGTGCGCGGGTGCTAAAAAGAGCAGCATCGGCATGCTTAGCACGTCGTTTGGTAGAAATTCACGAGCGCGTTCTGCAAAAAGCACCATTTGCATGCACATCTTGTGGTTTTGCAGAAAACTTCATCCGCGTCTACGAAAAGATGCATGTGCATGCTTAAAATGCGTTTTCGCACAAATGCGTGCGCGGGTGCTAAAAAGAGCAGCATCGGCATGCTTAGCACGTCGTTTGGTAGAAATCCACGTGCGCGTTCTGCCAAAAGCACCATTTGCATGCACATCTCTTGGTTTTGCAGAAAACTTCATCCGCGTCTACCAAAAGATGCATGTGCATGCTTAAAACGCGTTTTCGCACAAATCCGTGCGCGGGTGCTAAAAAGAGCAGCATCGGCATGCTTAGCACGTCGTTTGGTAGAAATCCACGTGCGCGTTCTGCAAAAAGCACCATTTGCATGCACATCTTGTGGTTTTGCAGAAAACTTCATCCGCGCCTACCAAAAGATGCATGTGCATGCTTAAAACGCGTTTTCGCACAAATGCGTGCGCGGGTGCTAAAAAGAGCAGCATCGGCATGCTTAGCACGTCGTTTGGTAGAAATCCACGTGCGCGTTCTGCAAAAAGCACCATTTGCATGCACATCTTGTGGTTTTGCAGAAAACTTCATCCGCGTCTACCAAAAGATGCATGTGCATGCTTAAAACGCGTTTTTGCACAAATGCGTGCGCGGGTGCTAAAAATAGCAGCATCGGCATGCTTAGCACGTCGTTTGGTAGAAATCCACGTGCGCGTTCTGCAAAAAGCACCATTTGCATGCACATCTTGTGGTTTTGCAGAAAACTTCATCCACGTCTACCAAAAGATGCATGTGCATGCTTAAAACGCGTTTTCGCACAAGTGCGTGCGCGGGTGCTAAAAAGAGCAGCATCGGCATGCTTAGCACGTCGTTTGGTAGAAATCCACGTGCGCGTTCTGCCAAAAGCACCATTTGCATGCACATCTTGTGGTTTTGCAGAAAACTTCATCCGCGTCTACCAAAAGATGCATGTGCATGCTTAAAACGCGTTTTCGCACAAATCCGTGCGCGGGTGCTAAAAAGAGCAGCATCGGCATGCTTAGCACGTCGTTTGGTAGAAATCCACGTGCGCGTTCTGCAAAAAGCACCATTTGCATGCACATCTTGTGGTTTTGCAGAAAACTTCATCCGCGTCTACCAAAAGATGCATGTGCATGCTTAAAACGCGTTTTCGCACAAATGCGTGCGCGGGTGCTAAAAAGAGCAGCATCGGCATGCTTAGCACGTCGTTTGGTAGAAATCCACGAGCGCGTTCTGCAAAAAGCACCATTTGCATGCACATTTTGTGGTTTTGCAGAAAACTTCATCCGCGTCTACCAAAAGATGCATGTGCATGCTTAAAACGCGTTTTCGCACAAATGCGTGCGCGGGTGCTAAAAAGAGCAGCATCGGCATGCTTAGCACGTCGTTTGGTAGAAATCCACGTGCGCGTTCTGCCAAAAGCACCATTTGCATGCACATCTTGTGGTTTTGCAGAAAACTTCATCCGCGTCTACCAAAAGATGCATGTGCATGCTTAAAACGCGTTTTCGCACAAATCCGTGCGCGGGTGCTAAAAAGAGCAGCATCGGCATGCTTAGCACGTCGTTTGGTAGAAATCCACGTGCGCGTTCTGCAAAAAGCACCATTTGCATGCACATCTTGTGGTTTTGCAGAAAACTTCATCCGCGCCTACCAAAAGATGCATGTGCATGCTTAAAACGCGTTTTCGCACAAATGCGTGCGCGGGTGCTAAAAAGAGCAGCATCGGCATGCTTAGCACGTCGTTTGGTAGAAATCCACGTGCGCGTTCTGCAAAAAGCACCATTTGCATGCACATCTTGTGGTTTTGCAGAAAACTTCATCCGCGTCTACCAAAAGATGCATGTGCATGCTTAAAACGCGTTTTCGCAAAAATGCGTGCGCGGGTGCTAAAAAGAGCAGCATCGGCATGCTTAGCACGTCGTTTGGTAGAAATCCACGTGCGCGTTCTGCAAAAAGCACCATTTGCATGCACATCTTGTGGTTTTGCAGAAAACTTCATCCGCGTCTACCAAAAGATGCATGTGCATGCTTAAAACGCGTTTTCGCACAAATGCGTGCGCGGGTGCTAAAAAGAGCAGCATCGGCATGCTTAGCACGTCGTTTGGTAGAAATCCACGTGCGCGTTCTGCAAAAAGCACCATTTGCATGCACATCTTGTGGTTTTGCAGAAAACTTCATCCGCGTCTACCAAAAGATGCATCTGCATGCTTAAAACGCGTTTTCGCACAAATGCGTGCGCGGGTGCTAAAAAGAGCAGCATCGGCATGCTTAGCACGTCGTTTGGTAGAAATTCACGAGCGCGTTCTGCAAAAAGCACCATTTGCATGCACATCTTGTGGTTTTGCAGAAAACTTCATCCGCGTCTACGAAAAGATGCATGTGCATGCTTAAAACGCGTTTTCGCACAAGTGCGTGCGCGGGTGCTAAAAAGAGCAGCATCGGCATGCTTAGCACGTCGTTTGGTAGAAATCCACGTGCGCGTTCTGCCAAAAGCACCATTTGCATGCACATCTTGTGGTTTTGCAGAAAACTTCATCCGCGTCTACCAAAAGATGCATGTGCATGCTTAAAACGCGTTTTTGCACAAATGCGTGCGCGGGTGCTAAAAATAGCAGCATCGGCATGCTTAGCACGTCGTTTGGTAGAAATCCACGTGCGCGTTCTGCAAAAAGCACCATTTGCATGCACATCTTGTGGTTTTGCAGAAAACTTCATGCACGTCTACCAAAAGATGCATGTGCATGCTTAAAACGCGTTTTCGCACAAGTGCGTGCGCGGGTGCTAAAAAGAGCAGCATCGGCATGCTTAGCACGTCGTTTGGTAGAAATCCACGTGCGCGTTCTGCCAAAAGCACCATTTGCATGCACATCTTGTGGTTTTGCAGAAAACTTCATCCGCGTCTACCAAAAGATGCATGTGCATGCTTAAAACGCGTTTTCGCACAAATCCGTGCGCGGGTGCTAAAAAGAGCAGCATCGGCATGCTTAGCACGTCGTTTGTAGAAATCCACGTGCGCGTTCTGCAAAAAGCACCATTTGCATGCACATCTTGTGGTTTTGCAGAAAACTTCATCCGCGTCTACCAAAAGATGCATGTGCATGCTTAAAACGCGTTTTCGCACAAATGCGTGCGCGGGTGCTAAAAAGAGCAGCATCGGCATGCTTAGCACGTCGTTTGGTAGAAATCCACGAGCGCGTTCTGCAAAAAGCACCATTTGCATGCACATCTTGTGGTTTTGCAGAAAACTTCATCCGCGTCTACCAAAAGATGCATGTGCATGCTTAAAACGCGTTTTCGCACAAATGCGTGCGCGGGTGCTAAAAAGAGCAGCATCGGCATGCTTAGCACGTCGTTTGGTAGAAATCCACGTGCGCGTTCTGCCAAAAGCACCATTTGCATGCACATCTTGTGGTTTTGCAGAAAACTTCATCCGCGTCTACCAAAAGATGCATGTGCATGCTTAAAACGCGTTTTCGCACAAATCCGTGCGCGGGTGCTAAAAAGAGCAGCATCGGCATGCTTAGCACGTCGTTTGGTAGAAATCCACGTGCGCGTTCTGCAAAAAGCACCATTTGCATGCACATCTTGTGGTTTTGCAGAAAACTTCATCCGCGCCTACCAAAAGATGCATGTGCATGCTTAAAACGCGTTTTCGCACAAATGCGTGCGCGGGTGCTAAAAAGAGCAGCATCGGCATGCTTAGCACGTCGTTTGGTAGAAATCCACGTGCGCGTTCTGCAAAAAGCACCATTTGCATGCACATCTTGTGGTTTTGCAGAAAACTTCATCCGCGTCTACCAAAAGATGCATGTGCATGCTTAAAACGCGTTTTCGCACAAATGCGTGCGCGGGTGCTAAAAAGAGCAGCATCGGCATGCTTAGCACGTCGTTTGGTAGAAATCCACGTGCGCGTTCTGCAAAAAGCACCATTTGCATGCACATCTTGTGGTTTTGCAGAAAACTTCATCCGCGTCTACCAAAAGATGCATGTGCATGCTTAAAACGCGTTTTCGCACAAATGCGTGCGCGGGTGCTAAAAAGAGCAGCATCGGCATGCTTAGCACGTCGTTTGGTAGAAATCCACGTGCGCGTTCTGCAAAAAGCACCATTTGCATGCACATCTTGTGGTTTTGCAGAAAACTTCATCCGCGTCTACCAAAAGATGCATCTGCATGCTTAAAACGCGTTTTCGCACAAATGCGTGCGCGGGTGCTAAAAAGAGCAGCATCGGCATGCTTAGCACGTCGTTTGGTAGAAATTCACGAGCGCGTTCTGCAAAAAGCACCATTTGCATGCACATCTTGTGGTTTTGCAGAAAACTTCATCCGCGTCTACGAAAAGATGCATGTGCATGCTTAAAACGCGTTTTCGCACAAGTGCGTGCGCGGGTGCTAAAAAGAGCAGCATCGGCATGCTTAGCACGTCGTTTGGTAGAAATCCACGTGCGCGTTCTGCCAAAAGCACCATTTGCATGCACATCTTGTGGTTTTGCAGAAAACTTCATCCGCGTCTACCAAAAGATGCATGTGCATGCTTAAAACGCGTTTTCGCACAAATGCGTGCGCGGGTGCTAAAAAGAGCAGCATCGGCATGCTTAGCACGTCGTTTGGTAGAAATCCACGTGCGCGTTCTGCCAAAAGCACCATTTGCATGCACATCTTGTGGTTTTGCAGAAAACTTCATCCGCGTCTACCAAAAGATGCATGTGCATGCTTAAAACGCGTTTTCGCACAAATCCGTGCGCGGGTGCTAAAAAGAGCAGCATCGGCATGCTTAGCACGTCGTTTGGTAGAAATCCACGTGCGCGTTCTGCAAAAAGCACCATTTGCATGCACATCTTGTGGTTTTGCAGAAAACTTCATCCGCGCCTACCAAAAGATGCATGTGCATGCTTAAAACGCGTTTTCGCACAAATGCGTGCGCGGGTGCTAAAAAGAGCAGCATCGGCATGCTTAGCACGTCGTTTGGTAGAAATCCACGTGCGCGTTCTGCAAAAAGCACCATTTGCATGCACATCTTGTGGTTTTGCAGAAAACTTCATCCGCGTCTACCAAAAGATGCATGTGCATGCTTAAAACGCGTTTTCGCAAAAATGCGTGCGCGGGTGCTAAAAAGAGCAGCATCGGCATGCTTAGCACGTCGTTTGGTAGAAATCCACGTGCGCGTTCTGCAAAAAGCACCATTTGCATGCACATCTTGTGGTTTTGCAGAAAACTTCATCCGCGTCTACCAAAAGATGCATGTGCATGCTTAAAACGCGTTTTCGCACAAATGCGTGCGCGGGTGCTAAAAAGAGCAGCATCGGCATGCTTAGCACGTCGTTTGGTAGAAATCCACGTGCGCGTTCTGCAAAAAGCACCATTTGCATGCACATCTTGTGGTTTTGCAGAAAACTTCATCCGCGTCTACCAAAAGATGCATCTGCATGCTTAAAACGCGTTTTCGCACAAATGCGTGCGCGGGTGCTAAAAAGAGCAGCATCGGCATGCTTAGCACGTCGTTTGGTAGAAATTCACGAGCGCGTTCTGCAAAAAGCACCATTTGCATGCACATCTTGTGGTTTTGCAGAAAACTTCATCCGCGTCTACGAAAAGATGCATGTGCATGCTTAAAACGCGTTTTCGCACAAATGCGTGCGCGGGTGCTAAAAAGAGCAGCATCGGCATGCTTAGCACGTCGTTTGGTAGAAATCCACGTGCGCGTTCTGCCAAAAGCACCATTTGCATGCACATCTTGTGGTTTTGCAGAAAACTTCATCCGCGTCTACCAAAAGATGCATGTGCATGCTTAAAACGCGTTTTCGCACAAATCCGTGCGCGGGTGCTAAAAAGAGCAGCATCGGCATGCTTAGCACGTCGTTTGGTAGAAATCCACGTGCGCGTTCTGCAAAAAGCACCATTTGCATGCACATCTTGTGGTTTTGCAGAAAACTTCATCCGCGTCTACCAAAAGATGCATGTGCATGCTTAAAACGCGTTTTCGCACAAATGCGTGCGCGGGTGCTAAAAAGAGCAGCATCGGCATGCTTAGCACGTCGTTTGGTAGAAATCCACGTGCGCGTTCTGCAAAAAGCACCATTTGCATGCACATCTTGTGGTTTTGCAGAAAACTTCATCCGCGTCTACCAAAAGATGCATCTGCATGCTTAAAACGCGTTTTCGCACAAATGCGTGCGCGGGTGCTAAAAAGAGCAGCATCGGCATGCTTAGCACGTCGTTTGGTAGAAATTCACGAGCGCGTTCTGCAAAAAGCACCATTTGCATGCACATCTTGTGGTTTTGCAGAAAACTTCATCCGCGTCTACGAAAAGATGCATGTGCATGCTTAAAACGCGTTTTCGCACAAATGCGTGCGCGGGTGCTAAAAAGAGCAGCATCGGCATGCTTAGCACGTCGTTTGGTAGAAATCCACGTGCGCGTTCTGCCAAAAGCACCATTTGCATGCACATCTTGTGGTTTTGCAGAAAACTTCATCCGCGTCTACCAAAAGATGCATGTGCATGCTTAAAACGCGTTTTCGCACAAATCCGTGCGCGGGTGCTAAAAAGAGCAGCATCGGCATGCTTAGCACGTCGTTTGGTAGAAATCCACGTGCGCGTTCTGCAAAAAGCACCATTTGCATGCACATCTTGTGGTTTTGCAGAAAACTTCATCCGCGCCTACCAAAAGATGCATGTGCATGCTTAAAACGCGTTTTCGCACAAATGCGTGCGCGGGTGCTAAAAAGAGCAGCATCGGCATGCTTAGCACGTCGTTTGGTAGAAATCCACGTGCGCGTTCTGCAAAAAGCACCATTTGCATGCACATCTTGTGGTTTTGCAGAAAACTTCATCCGCGTCTACCAAAAGATGCATGTGCATGCTTAAAACGCGTTTTCGCACAAATGCGTGCGCGGGTGCTAAAAAGAGCAGCATCGGCATGCTTAGCACGTCGTTTGGTAGAAATCCACGTGCGCGTTCTGCAAAAAGCACCATTTGCATGCACATCTTGTGGTTTTGCAGAAAACTTCATCCGCGTCTACCAAAAGATGCATGTGCATGCTTAAAACGCGTTTTCGCACAAATGCGTGCGCGGGTGCTAAAAAGAGCAGCATCGGCATGCTTAGCACGTCGTTTGGTAGAAATCCACGTGCGCGTTCTGCAAAAAGCACCATTTGCATGCACATCTTGTGGTTTTGCAGAAAACTTCATCCGCGTCTACCAAAAGATGCATGTGCATGCTTAAAACGCGTTTTTGCACAAATGCGTGCGCGGGTGCTAAAAATAGCAGCATCGGCATGCTTAGCACGTCGTTTGGTAGAAATCCACGTGCGCGTTCTGCAAAAAGCACCATTTGCATGCACATCTTGTGGTTTTGCAGAAAACTTCATCCGCGTCTACCAAAAGATGCATGTGCATGCTTAAAACGCGTTTTCGCACAAGTGCGTGCGCGGGTGCTAAAAAGAGCAGCATCGGCATGCTTAGCACGTCGTTTGGTAGAAATCCACGTGCGCGTTCTGCCAAAAGCACCATTTGCATGCACATCTTGTGGTTTTCAGAAAACTTCATCCGCGTCTACGAAAAGATGCATGTGCATGCTTAAAACGCGTTTTCGCACAAATGCGTGCGCGGGTGCTAAAAAGAGCAGCATCGGCATGCTTAGCACGTCGTTTGGTAGAAATCCACGAGCGCGTTCTGCAAAAAGCACCATTTGCATGCACATCTTGTGGTTTTGCAGAAAACTTCATCCGCGTCTACCAAAAGATGCATGTGCATGCTTAAAACGCGTTTTCGCACAAATGCGTGCGCGGGTGCTAAAAAGAGCAGCATCGGCATGCTTAGCACGTCGTTTGGTAGAAATCCACGTGCGCGTTCTGCCAAAAGCACCATTTGCATGCACATCTTGTGGTTTTGCAGAAAACTTCATCCGCGTCTACCAAAAGATGCATGTGCATGCTTAAAACGCGTTTTCGCACAAATCCGTGCGCGGGTGCTAAAAAGAGCAGCATCGGCATGCTTAGCACGTCGTTTGGTAGAAATCCACGTGCGCGTTCTGCAAAAAGCACCATTTGCATGCACATCTTGTGGTTTTGCAGAAAACTTCATCCGCGCCTACCAAAAGATGCATGTGCATGCTTAAAACGCGTTTTCGCACAAATGCGTGCGCGGGTGCTAAAAAGAGCAGCATCGGCATGCTTAGCACGTCGTTTGGTAGAAATCCACGTGCGCGTTCTGCAAAAAGCACCATTTGCATGCACATCTTGTGGTTTTGCAGAAAACTTCATCCGCGTCTACCAAAAGATGCATGTGCATGCTTAAAACGCGTTTTCGCAAAAATGCGTGCGCGGGTGCTAAAAAGAGCAGCATCGGCATGCTTAGCACGTCGTTTGGTAGAAATCCACGTGCGCGTTCTGCAAAAAGCACCATTTGCATGCACATCTTGTGGTTTTGCAGAAAACTTCATCCGCGTCTACCAAAAGATGCATGTGCATGCTTAAAACGCGTTTTCGCACAAATGCGTGCGCGGGTGCTAAAAAGAGCAGCATCGGCATGCTTAGCACGTCGTTTGGTAGAAATTCACGAGCGCGTTCTGCAAAAAGCACCATTTGCATGCACATCTTGTGGTTTTGCAGAAAACTTCATCCGCGTCTACGAAAAGATGCATGTGCATGCTTAAAACGCGTTTTCGCACAAATGCGTGCGCGGGTGCTAAAAAGAGCAGCATCGGCATGCTTAGCACGTCGTTTGGTAGAAATCCACGTGCGCGTTCTGCCAAAAGCACCATTTGCATGCACATCTTGTGGTTTTGCAGAAAACTTCATCCGCGTCTACCAAAAGATGCATGTGCATGCTTAAAACGCGTTTTCGCACAAATCCGTGCGCGGGTGCTAAAAAGAGCAGCATCGGCATGCTTAGCACGTCGTTTGGTAGAAATCCACGTGCGCGTTCTGCAAAAAGCACCATTTGCATGCACATCTTGTGGTTTTGCAGAAAACTTCATCCGCGCCTACCAAAAGATGCATGTGCATGCTTAAAACGCGTTTTCGTACAAATACGTGCGCGGGTGCTAAAAAGAGCAGCATCGGCATGCTTAGCACGTCGTTTGGTAGAAATCCACGTGCGCGTTCTGCAAAAAGCACCATTTGCATGCACATCTTGTGGTTTTGCAGAAAACTTCATCCGCGTCTACCAAAAGATGCATGTGCATGCTTAAAACGCGTTTTCGCACAAATGCGTGCGCGGGTGCTAAAAAGAGCAGCATCGGCATGCCTAGCACGTCGTTTGGTAGAAATCCACGTGCGCGTTCTGCCAAAAGCACCATTTGCATGCACATCTTGTGGTTTTGCAGAAAACTTCATCCGCGTCTACCAAAAGATGCATGTGCATGCTTAAAACGCGTTTTCGCACAAATCCGTGCGCGGGTGCTAAAAAGAGCAGCATCGGCATGCTTAGCACGTCGTTTGGTAGAAATCCACGTGCGCGTTCTGCAAAAAGCACCATTTGCATGCACATCTTGTGGTTTTGCAGAAAACTTCATCCGCGCCTACCAAAAGATGCATGTGCATGCTTAAAACGCGTTTTCGTACAAATACGTGCGCGGGTGCTAAAAAGAGCAGCATCGGCATGCTTAGCACGTCGTTTGGTAGAAATCCACGTGCGCGTTCTGCAAAAAGCACCATTTGCATGCACATCTTGTGGTTTTGCAGAAAACTTCATCCGCGTCTACCAAAAGATGCATGTGCATGCTTAAAACGCGTTTTCGCACAAATGCGTGCGCGGGTGCTAAAAAGAGCAGCATCGGCATGCCTAGCACGTCGTTTGGTAGAAATCCACGTGCGCGTTCTGCCAAAAGCACCATTTGCATGCACATCTTGTGGTTTTGCAGAAAACTTCATCCGCGTCTACCAAAAGATGCATGTGCATGCTAAAAACGCGTTTTCGCACAAATCCGTGCGCGGGTGCTAAAAAGAGCAGCATCGGCATGCTTAGCACGTCGTTTGGTAGAAATCCACGTGCGCGTTCTGCAAAAGCACCATTTGCATGCACATCTTGTGGTTTTGCAGAAAACTTCATCCGCGCCTACCAAAAGATGCATGTGCATGCTTAAAACGCGTTTTCGCACAAATGCGTGCGCGGGTGCTAAAAAGAGCAGCATCGGCATGCTTAGCACGTCGTTTGGTAGAAATCCACGTGCGCGTTCTGCAAAAAGCACCATTTGCATGCACATCTTGTGGTTTTGCAGAAAACTTCATCCGCGTCTACCGAAAGATGCATGTGCATGCTTAAAACGCGTTTTCGCAAAAATGCGTGCGCGGGTGCTAAAAAGTGCAGCATCGGCATGCTTAGCACGTCGTTTGGTAGAAATCCACGTGCGCGTTCTGCAAAAAGCACCATTTGCATGCACATCTTGTGGTTTTGCAGAAAACTTCATCCGCGTCTACCAAAAGATGCATGTGCATGCTTAAAACGCGTTTTCGCACAAATGCGTGCGCGGGTGCTAAAAAGAGCAGCATCGGCATGCTTAGCACGTCGTTTGGTAGAAATCCACGTGCGCGTTCTGCAAAAAGCACCATTTGCATGCACATCTTGTGGTTTTGCAGAAAACTTCATCCGCGTCTACCAAAAGATGCATGTGCATGCTTAAAACGCGTTTTCGCACAAATGCGTGCGCGGGTGCTAAAAAGAGCAGCATCGGCATGCTTAGCACGTCGTTTGGTAGAAATTCACGAGCGCGTTCTGCAAAAAGCACCATTTGCATGCACATCTTGTGGTTTTGCAGAAAACTTCATCCGCGTCTACGAAAAGATGCATGTGCATGCTTAAAACGCGTTTTCGCACAAATGCGTGCGCGGGTGCTAAAAAGAGCAGCATCGGCATGCTTAGCACGTCGTTTGGTAGAAATCCACGTGCGCGTTCTGCCAAAAGCACCATTTGCATGCACATCTTGTGGTTTTGCAGAAAACTTCATCCGCGTCTACCAAAAGATGCATGTGCATGCTTAAAACGCGTTTTCGCACAAATCCGTGCGCGGGTGCTAAAAAGAGCAGCATCGGCATGCTTAGCACGTCGTTTGGTAGAAATCCACGTGCGCGTTCTGCAAAAGCACCATTTGCATGCACATCTTGTGGTTTTGCAGAAAACTTCATCCGCGCCTACCAAAAGATGCATGTGCATGCTTAAAACGCGTTTTCGCACAAATGCGTGCGCGGGTGCTAAAAAGAGCAGCATCGGCATGCTTAGCACGTCGTTTGGTAGAAATCCACGTGCGCGTTCTGCAAAAAGCACCATTTGCATGCACATCTTGTGGTTTTGCAGAAAACTTCATCCGCGTCTACCGAAAGATGCATGTGCATGCTTAAAACGCGTTTTCGCAAAAATGCGTGCGCGGGTGCTAAAAAGTGCAGCATCGGCATGCTTAGCACGTCGTTTGGTAGAAATCCACGTGCGCGTTCTGCAAAAAGCACCATTTGCATGCACATCTTGTGGTTTTGCAGAAAACTTCATCCGCGTCTACCAAAAGATGCATGTGCATGCTTAAAACGCGTTTTCGCACAAATGCGTGCGCGGGTGCTAAAAAGAGCAGCATCGGCATGCTTAGCACGTCGTTTGGTAGAAATCCACGTGCGCGTTCTGCAAAAAGCACCATTTGCATGCACATCTTGTGGTTTTGCAGAAAACTTCATCCGCGTCTACCAAAAGATGCATGTGCATGCTTAAAACGCGTTTTCGCACAAATGCGTGCGCGGGTGCTAAAAAGAGCAGCATCGGCATGCTTAGCACGTCGTTTGGTAGAAATTCACGAGCGCGTTCTGCAAAAAGCACCATTTGCATGCACATCTTGTGGTTTTGCAGAAAACTTCATCCGCGTCTACGAAAAGATGCATGTGCATGCTTAAAACGCGTTTTCGCACAAATGCGTGCGCGGGTGCTAAAAAGAGCAGCATCGGCATGCTTAGCACGTCGTTTGGTAGAAATCCACGTGCGCGTTCTGCCAAAAGCACCATTTGCATGCACATCTTGTGGTTTTGCAGAAAACTTCATCCGCGTCTACCAAAAGATGCATGTGCATGCTTAAAACGCGTTTTCGCACAAATCCGTGCGCGGGTGCTAAAAAGAGCAGCATCGGCATGCTTAGCACGTCGTTTGGTAGAAATCCACGTGCGCGTTCTGCAAAAAGCACCATTTGCATGCACATCTTGTGGTTTTGCAGAAAACTTCATCCGCGCCTACCAAAAGATGCATGTGCATGCTTAAAACGCGTTTTCGCACAAATGCGTGCGCGGGTGCTAAAAAGAGCAGCATCGGCATGCTTAGCACGTCGTTTGGTAGAAATCCACGTGCGCGTTCTGCAAAAAGCACCATTTGCATGCACATCTTGTGGTTTTGTAGAAAACTTCATCCGCGTCTACGAAAAGATGCATGTGCATGCTTAAAACGCGTTTTTGCACAAATGCGTGCGCGGGTGCTAAAAATAGCAGCATCGGCATGCTTAGCACGTCGTTTGGTAGAAATCCACGTGCGCGTTCTGCAAAAAGCACCATTTGCATGCACATCTTGTGGTTTTGCAGAAAACTTCATCCACGTCTACCAAAAGATGCATGTGCATGCTTAAAACGCGTTTTCGCACAAGTGCGTGCGCGGGTGCTAAAAAGAGCAGCATCGGCCTGCTTAGCACGTCGTTTGGTAGAAATCCACGTGCGCGTTCTGCCAAAAGCACCATTTGCATGCACATCTTGTGGTTTTGCAGAAAACTTCATCCGCGTCTACCAAAAGATGCATGTGCATGCTTAAAACGCGTTTTCGCACAAATCCGTGCGCGGGTGCTAAAAAGAGCAGCATCGGCATGCTTAGCACGTCGTTTGGTAGAAATCCACGTGCGCGTTCTGCAAAAAGCACCATTTGCATGCACATCTTGTGGTTTTGCAGAAAACTTCATCCGCGTCTACCAAAAGATGCATGTGCATGCTTAAAACGCGTTTTCGCACAAATGCGTGCGCGGGTGCTAAAAAAAGCAGCATCGGCATGCTTAGCACGTCGTTTATTAGAAATCCACGTGCGCGTTCTGCCAAAAGCACCATTTGCATGCACATCTTGTGGTTTTGCAGAAAACTTCATCCGCGTCTACCAAAAGATGCATGTGCATGCTTAAAACGCGTTTTCGCACAAATCCGTGCGCGGGTGCTAAAAAGAGCAGCATCGGCAAGCTTAGCACGTCGTTTGGTAGAAATCCACGTGCGCGTTCTGCCAAAAGCACCATTTGCATGCACATCTTGTGGTTTTGCAGAAAACTTCATCCGCGTCTACCAAAAGATGCATGTGCATGCTTAAAACGCGTTTTCGCACAAATCCGTGCGCGGGTGCTAAAAAGAGCAGCATCGGCATGCTTAGCACGTCGTTTGGTAGAAATCCACGTGCGCGTTCTGCAAAAAGCACCATTTGCATGCACATCTTGTGGTTTTGCAGAAAACTTCATCCGCGCCTACCAAAAGATGCATGTGCATGCTTAAAACGCGTTTTCGCACAAATGCGTGCGCGGGTGCTAAAAAGAGCAGCATCGGCATGCCTAGCACGTCGTTTGGTAGAAATCCACGTGCGCGTTCTGCCAAAAGCACCATTTGCATGCACATCTTGTGGTTTTGCAGAAAACTTCATCCGCGTCTACCAAAAGATGCATGTGCATGCTTAAAACGCGTTTTCGCACAAATCCGTGCGCGGGTGCTAAAAAGAGCAGCATCGGCATGCTTAGCACGTCGTTTGGTAGAAATCCACGTGCGCGTTCTGCAAAAAGCACCATTTGCATGCACATCTTGTGGTTTTGCAGAAAACTTCATCCGCGCCTACCAAAAGATGCATGTGCATGCTTAAAACGCGTTTTCGCACAAATGCGTGCGCGGGTGCTAAAAAGAGCAGCATCGGCATGCTTAGCACGTCGTTTGGTAGAAATCCACGTGCGCGTTCTGCAAAAAGCACCATTTGCATGCACATCTTGTGGTTTTGCAGAAAACTTCATCCGCGTCTACCGAAAGATGCATGTGCATGCTTAAAACGCGTTTTCGCAAAAATGCGTGCGCGGGTGCTAAAAAGTGCAGCATCGGCATGCTTAGCACGTCGTTTGGTAGAAATCCACGTGCGTGTTCTGCAAAAAGCACCATTTGCATGCACATCTTGTGGTTTTGCAGAAAACTTCATCCGCGTCTACCAAAAGATGCATGTGCATGCTTAAAACGCGTTTTCGCACAAATGCGTGCGCGGGTGCTAAAAAGAGCAGCATCGGCATGCTTAGCACGTCGTTTGGTAGAAATCCACGTGCGCGTTCTGCAAAAAGCACCATTTGCATGCACATCTTGTGGTTTTGCAGAAAACTTCATCCGCGTCTACCAAAAGATGCATGTGCATGCTTAAAACGCGTTTTCGCACAAATGCGTGCGCGGGTGCTAAAAAGAGCAGCATCGGCATGCTTAGCACGTCGTTTGGTAGAAATTCACGAGCGCGTTCTGCAAAAAGCACCATTTGCATGCACATCTTGTGGTTTTGCAGAAAACTTCATCCGCGTCTACGAAAAGATGCATGTGCATGCTTAAAACGCGTTTTCGCACAAATGCGTGCGCGGGTGCTAAAAAGAGCAGCATCGGCATGCTTAGCACGTCGTTTGGTAGAAATCCACGTGCGCGTTCTGCCAAAAGCACCATTTGCATGCACATCTTGTGGTTTTGCAGAAAACTTCATCCGCGTCTACCAAAAGATGCATGTGCATGCTTAAAACGCGTTTTCGCACAAATCCGTGCGCGGGTGCTAAAAAGAGCAGCATCGGCATGCTTAGCACGTCGTTTGGTAGAAATCCACGTGCGCGTTCTGCAAAAAGCACCATTTGCATGCACATCTTGTGGTTTTGCAGAAAACTTCATCCGCGCCTACCAAAAGATGCATGTGCATTCTTAAAACGCGTTTTCGCACAAATGCGTGCGCGGGTGCTAAAAAGAGCAGCATCGGCATGCTTAGCACGTCGTTTGGTAGAAATCCACGTGCGCGTTCTGCAAAAAGCACCATTTGCATGCACATCTTGTGGTTTTGTAGAAAACTTCATCCGCGTCTACGAAAAGATGCATGTGCATGCTTAAAACGCGTTTTTGCACAAATGCGTGCGCGGGTGCTAAAAATAGCAGCATCGGCATGCTTAGCACGTCGTTTGGTAGAAATCCACGTGCGCGTTCTGCAAAAAGCACCATTTGCATGCACATCTTGTGGTTTTGCAGAAAACTTCATCCACGTCTACCAAAAGATGCATGTGCATGCTTAAAACGCGTTTTCGCACAAGTGCGTGCGCGGGTGCTAAAAAGAGCAGCATCGGCATGCTTAGCACGTCGTTTGGTAGAAATCCACGTGCGCGTTCTGCCAAAAGCACCATTTGCATGCACATCTTGTGGTTTTGCAGAAAACTTCATCCGCGTCTACCAAAAGATGCATGTGCATGCTTAAAACGCGTTTTCGCACAAATCCGTGCGCGGGTGCTAAAAAGAGCAGCATCGGCATGCTTAGCACGTCGTTTGGTAGAAATCCACGTGCGCGTTCTGCAAAAAGCACCATTTGCATGCACATCTTGTGGTTTTGCAGAAAACTTCATCCGCGTCTACCAAAAGATGCATGTGCATGCTTAAAACGCGTTTTCGCACAAATGCGTGCGCGGGTGCTAAAAAAAGCAGCATCGGCATGCTTAGCACGTCGTTTATTAGAAATCCACGTGCGCGTTCTGCCAAAAGCACCATTTGCATGCACATCTTGTGGTTTTGCAGAAAACTTCATCCGCGTCTACCAAAAGATGCATGTGCATGCTTAAAACGCGTTTTCGCACAAATCCGTGCGCGGGTGCTAAAAAGAGCAGCATCGGCAAGCTTAGCACGTCGTTTGGTAGAAATCCACGTGCGCGTTCTGCCAAAAGCACCATTTGCATGCACATCTTGTGGTTTTGCAGAAAACTTCATCCGCGTCTACCAAAAGATGCATGTGCATGCTTAAAACGCGTTTTCGCACAAATCCGTGCGCGGGTGCTAAAAAGAGCAGCATCGGCATGCTTAGCACGTCGTTTGGTAGAAATCCACGTGCGCGTTCTGCAAAAAGCACCATTTGCATGCACATCTTGTGGTTTTGCAGAAAACTTCATCCGCGCCTACCAAAAGATGCATGTGCATGCTTAAAACGCGTTTTCGCACAAATGCGTGCGCGGGTGCTAAAAAGAGCAGCATCGGCATGCTTAGCACGTCGTTTGGTAGAAATCCACGTGCGCGTTCTGCAAAAAGCACCATTTGCATGCACATCTTGTGGTTTTGCAGAAAACTTCATCCGCGTCTACCAAAAGATGCATGTGCATGCATAAAACGCGTTTTCGCAAAAATGCGTGCGCGGGTGCTAAAAAGAGCAGCATCGGCATGCTTAGCACGTCGTTTGGTAGAAATCCACGTGCGCGTTCTGCAAAAAGCACCATTTGCATGCACATCTTGTGGTTTTGCAGAAAACTTCATCCGCGTCTACGAAAAGATGCATGTGCATGCTTAAAACGCGTTTTCGCACAAATGCGTGCGCGGGTGCTAAAAAGAGCAGCATCGGCATGCTTAGCACGTCGTTTGGTAGAAATCCACGTGCGCGTTCTGCCAAAAGCACCATTTGCATGCACATCTTGTGGTTTTGCAGAAAACTTCATCCGCGTCTACCAAAAGATGCATGTGCATGCTTAAAACGCGTTTTCGCACAAATGCGTGCGCGGGTGCTAAAAAGAGCAGCATCGGCATGCTTAGCACGTCGTTTGGTAGAAATCCACGTGCGCGTTCTGCCAAAAGCACCATTTGCATGCACATCTTGTGGTTTTGCAGAAAACTTCATCCGCGTCTACCAAAAGATGCATGTGCATGCTTAAAACGCGTTTTCGCACAAATCCGTGCGCGGGTGCTAAAAAGAGCAGCATCGGCAAGCTTAGCACGTCGTTTGGAAGAAATCCACGTGCGCGTTCTGCAAAAAGCACCATTTGCATGCACATCTTGTGGTTTTGCAGAAAACTTCATCCGCGTCTACCAAAAGATGCATGTGCATGCTTAAAACGCGTTTTCGCACAAATGCGTGCGCGGGTGCTAAAAATAGCAGCATCGGCATGCTTAGCACGTCGTTTGGTAGAAATCCACGTGCGCGTTCTGCAAAAAGCACCATTTGCATGCACATCTTGTGGTTTTGCAGAAAACTTCATCCGCGTCTACCAAAAGATGCATGTGCATGCTTAAAACGCGTTTTCGCACAAATGCGTGCGCGGGTGCTAAAAAGAACAGCATCGGCATGCTTAGCACGTCGTTTGGTAGAAATCCACGTGCGCGTTCTGCCAAAAGCACCATTTGCATGCACATCTCTTGGTTTTGCAGAAAACTTCATCCGCGTCTACCAAAAGATGCATGTGCATGCTTAAAACGCGTTTTCGCACAAATCCGTGCGCGGGTGCTAAAAGAGCAGCATCGGCATGCTTAGCACGTCGTTTGGTAGAACTCCACGTGCGCGTTCTCCAAAAAGCACCATTTGCATGCACATCTTGTGGTTTTGCAGAAAACTTCATCCGCGTCTACCAAAAGATGCATGTGCATGCTTAAAACGCGTTTTCGCACAAATGCGTGCGCGGGTGCTAAAAAGAGCAGCATCGGCATGCTTAGCACGTCGTTTGGTAGAAATCCACGTGCGCGTTCTGCCAAAAGCACCATTTGCATGCACATCTTGTGGTTTTGCAGAAAACTTCATCCGCGTCTACCAAAAGATGCATGTGCATGCTTAAAACGCGTTTTCGCACAAATGCGTGCGCGGGTGCTAAAAAGAGCAGCATCGGCATGCTTAGCACGTTGTTTGGTAGAAATCCACGTGCGCGTTCTGCAAAAAGCACCATTTGCATGCACATCTTGTGGTTTTGCAGAAAACTTCATCCGCGTCTACCAAAAGATGCATGTGCATGCTTAAAACGCGTTTTCGCACAAATCCGTGCGCGGGTGCTAAAAAGAGCAGCATCGGCATGCTTAGCACGTCGTTTGGTAGAAATCCACGTGCGCGTTCTGCAAAAAGCACCATTTGCATGCACATCTTGTGGTTTTGCAGAAAACTTCATCCGCGCCATGCCGATGCTGCTCTTTTTAGCACCCGCGCACGCATTTGTGCGAAAACGCGTTTTAAGCATGCACATGCATCTTTTGGTAGACGCGGATGAAGTTTTCTGCAAAACCACAAGATGTGCATGCAAATGGTGCTTTTGGCAGAACGCGCACGTGGATTTCTACCAAACGACGTGCTAAGCATGCCGATGCTGCTCTTTTTAGCACCCGCGCACGCATTTGTGCGAAAACGCGTTTTAAGCATGCACATGCATCTTTTGGTAGACGCGGATGAAGTTTTCTGCAAAACCACAAGATGTGCATGCAAATGGTGCTTTTGGCAGAACGCGCACGTGGATTTCTACCAAACGACGTGCTAAGCATGCCGATGCTGCTCTTTTTAGCACCCGCGCACGCATTTGTGCGAAAACGCGTTTTAAGCATGCACATGCATCTTTTGGTAGACGCGGATGAAGTTTTCTGCAAAACCACAAGATGTGCATGCAAATGGTGCTTTTTGGAGAACGCGCACGTGGATTTCTACCAAACGACGTGCTAAGCATGCCGATGCTGCTCTTTTAGCACCCGCGCACGGATTTGTGCGAAAACGCGTTTTAAGCATGCACATGCATCTTTTGGTAGACGCGGATGAAGTTTTCTGCAAAACCAAGAGATGTGCATGCAAATGGTGCTTTTGGCAGAACGCGCACGTGGATTTCTACCAAACGACGTGCTAAGCATGCCGATGCTGTTCTTTTTAGCACCCGCGCACGCATTTGTGCGAAAACGCGTTTTAAGCATGCACATGCATCTTTTGGTAGACGCGGATGAAGTTTTCTGCAAAACCACAAGATGTGCATGCAAATGGTGCTTTTTGCAGAACGCGCACGTGGATTTCTACCAAACGACGTGCTAAGCATGCCGATGCTGCTATTTTTAGCACCCGCGCACGCATTTGTGCGAAAACGCGTTTTAAGCATGCACATGCATCTTTTGGTAGACGCGGATGAAGTTTTCTGCAAAACCACAAGATGTGCATGCAAATGGTGCTTTTTGCAGAACGCGCACGTGGATTTCTTCCAAACGACGTGCTAAGCTTGCCGATGCTGCTCTTTTTAGCACCCGCGCACGGATTTGTGCGAAAACGCGTTTTAAGCATGCACATGCATCTTTTGGTAGACGCGGATGAAGTTTTCTGCAAAACCACAAGATGTGCATGCAAATGGTGCTTTTGGCAGAACGCGCACGTGGATTTCTACCAAACGACGTGCTAAGCATGCCGATGCTGCTCTTTTTAGCACCCGCGCACGCATTTGTGCGAAAACGCGTTTTAAGCATGCACATGCATCTTTTGGTAGACGCGGATGAAGTTTTCTGCAAAACCACAAGATGTGCATGCAAATGGTGCTTTTGGCAGAACGCGCACGTGGATTTCTACCAAACGACGTGCTAAGCATGCCGATGCTGCTCTTTTTAGCACCCGCGCACGCATTTGTGCGAAAACGCGTTTTAAGCATGCACATGCATCTTTTCGTAGACGCGGATGAAGTTTTCTGCAAAACCACAAGATGTGCATGCAAATGGTGCTTTTTGCAGAACGCGCACGTGGATTTCTACCAAACGACGTGCTAAGCATGCCGATGCTGCTCTTTTTAGCACCCGCGCACGCATTTTTGCGAAAACGCGTTTTATGCATGCACATGCATCTTTTGGTAGACGCGGATGAAGTTTTCTGCAAAACCACAAGATGTGCATGCAAATGGTGCTTTTTGCAGAACGCGCACGTGGATTTCTACCAAACGACGTGCTAAGCATGCCGATGCTGCTCTTTTTAGCACCCGCGCACGCATTTGTGCGAAAACGCGTTTTAAGCATGCACATGCATCTTTTGGTAGGCGCGGATGAAGTTTTCTGCAAAACCACAAGATGTGCATGCAAATGGTGCTTTTTGCAGAACGCGCACGTGGATTTCTACCAAACGACGTGCTAAGCATGCCGATGCTGCTCTTTTTAGCACCCGCGCACGGATTTATGCGAAAACGCGTTTTAAGCATGCACATGCATCTTTTGGTAGACGCGGATGAAGTTTTCTGCAAAACCACAAGATGTGCATGCAAATGGTGCTTTTTGCAGAACGCGCACGTGGATTTCTTCCAAACGACGTGCTAAGCTTGCCGATGCTGCTCTTTTTAGCACCCGCGCACGGATTTGTGCGAAAACGCGTTTTAAGCATGCACATGCATCTTTTGGTAGACGCGGATGAAGTTTTCTGCAAAACCACAAGATGTGCATGCAAATGGTGCTTTTGGCAGAACGCGCACGTGGATTTCTACCAAACGACGTGCTAAGCATGCCGATGCTGCTCTTTTTAGCACCCCGCGCACGCATTTGTGCGAAAACGCGTTTTAAGCATGCACATGCATCTTTTGGTAGACGCGGATGAAGTTTTCTGCAAAACCACAAGATGTGCATGCAAATGGTGCTTTTGGCAGAACGCGCACGTGGATTTCTACCAAACGACGTGCTAAGCATGCCGATGCTGCTCTTTTTAGCACCCGCGCACGCATTTGTGCGAAAACGCGTTTTAAGCATGCACATGCATCTTTTCGTAGACGCGGATGAAGTTTTCTACAAAACCACAAGATGTGCATGCAAATGGTGCTTTTTGCAGAACGCGCACGTGGATTTCTACCAAACGACGTGCTAAGCATGCCGATGCTGCTCTTTTTAGCACCCGCGCACGCATTTTTGCGAAAACGCGTTTTATGCATGCACATGCATCTTTTGGTAGACGCGGATGAAGTTTTCTGCAAAACCACAAGATGTGCATGCAAATGGTGCTTTTTGCAGAACGCGCACGTGGATTTCTACCAAACGACGTGCTAAGCATGCCGATGCTGCTCTTTTTAGCACCCGCGCACGCATTTGTGCGAAAACGCGTTTTAAGCATGCACATGCATCTTTTGGTAGGCGCGGATGAAGTTTTCTGCAAAACCACAAGATGTGCATGCAAATGGTGCTTTTTGCAGAACGCGCACGTGGATTTCTACCAAACGACGTGCTAAGCATGCCGATGCTGCTCTTTTTAGCACCCGCGCACGGATTTGTGCGAAAACGCGTTTTAAGCATGCACATGCATCTTTTGGTAGACGCGGATGAAGTTTTCTGCAAAACCACAAGATGTGCATGCAAATGGTGCTTTTGGCAGAACGCGCACGTGGATTTCTACCAAACGACGTGCTAAGCTTGCCGATGCTGCTCTTTTTAGCACCCGCGCACGGATTTGTGCGAAAACGCGTTTTAAGCATGCACATGCATCTTTTGGTAGACGCGGATGAAGTTTTCTGCAAAACCACAAGATGTGCATGCAAATGGTGCTTTTGGCAGAACGCGCACGTGGATTTCTAATAAACGACGTGCTAAGCATGCCGATGCTGCTTTTTTTAGCACCCGCGCACGCATTTGTGCGAAAACGCGTTTTAAGCATGCACATGCATCTTTTGGTAGACGCGGATGAAGTTTTCTGCAAAACCACAAGATGTGCATGCAAATGGTGCTTTTTGCAGAACGCGCACGTGGATTTCTACCAAACGACGTGCTAAGCATGCCGATGCTGCTCTTTTTAGCACCCGCGCACGGATTTGTGCGAAAACGCGTTTTAAGCATGCACATGCATCTTTTGGTAGACGCGGATGAAGTTTTCTGCAAAACCACAAGATGTGCATGCAAATGGTGCTTTTGGCAGAACGCGCACGTGGATTTCTACCAAACGACGTGCTAAGCATGCCGATGCTGCTCTTTTTAGCACCCGCGCACGCACTTGTGCGAAAACGCGTTTTAAGCATGCACATGCATCTTTTGGTAGACGTGGATGAAGTTTTCTGCAAAACCACAAGATGTGCATGCAAATGGTGCTTTTTGCAGAACGCGCACGTGGATTTCTACCAAACGACGTGCTAAGCATGCCGATGCTGCTATTTTTAGCACCCGCGCACGCATTTGTGCAAAAACGCGTTTTAAGCATGCACATGCATCTTTTCGTAGACGCGGATGAAGTTTTCTACAAAACCACAAGATGTGCATGCAAATGGTGCTTTTTGCAGAACGCGCACGTGGATTTCTACCAAACGACGTGCTAAGCATGCCGATGCTGCTCTTTTTAGCACCCGCGCACGCATTTGTGCGAAAACGCGTTTTAAGCATGCACATGCATCTTTTGGTAGGCGCGGATGAAGTTTTCTGCAAAACCACAAGATGTGCATGCAAATGGTGCTTTTTGCAGAACGCGCACGTGGATTTCTACCAAACGACGTGCTAAGCATGCCGATGCTGCTCTTTTTAGCACCCGCGCACGGATTTGTGCGAAAACGCGTTTTAAGCATGCACATGCATCTTTTGGTAGACGCGGATGAAGTTTTCTGCAAAACCACAAGATGTGCATGCAAATGGTGCTTTTGGCAGAACGCGCACGTGGATTTCTACCAAACGACGTGCTAAGCATGCCGATGCTGCTCTTTTTAGCACCCCGCGCACGCATTTGTGCGAAAACGCGTTTTAAGCATGCACATGCATCTTTTCGTAGACGCGGATGAAGTTTTCTGCAAAACCACAAGATGTGCATGCAAATGGTGCTTTTTGCAGAACGCGCTCGTGAATTTCTACCAAACGACGTGCTAAGCATGCCGATGCTGCTCTTTTTAGCACCCGCGCACGCATTTGTGCGAAAACGCGTTTTAAGCATGCACATGCATCTTTTGGTAGACGCGGATGAAGTTTTCTGCAAAACCACAAGATGTGCATGCAAATGGTGCTTTTTGCAGAACGCGCACGTGGATTTCTACCAAACGACGTGCTAAGCATGCCGATGCTGCTCTTTTTAGCACCCGCGCACGCATTTGTGCGAAAACGCGTTTTAAGCATGCACATGCATCTTTTGGTAGACGCGGATGAAGTTTTCTGCAAAACCACAAGATGTGCATGCAAATGGTGCTTTTTGCAGAACGCGCACGTGGATTTCTACCAAACGACGTGCTAAGCATGCCGATGCTGCACTTTTTAGCACCCGCGCACGCATTTTTGCGAAAACGCGTTTTAAGCATGCACATGCATCTTTCGGTAGACGCGGATGAAGTTTTCTGCAAAACCACAAGATGTGCATGCAAATGGTGCTTTTTGCAGAACGCGCACGTGGATTTCTACCAAACGACGTGCTAAGCATGCCGATGCTGCTCTTTTTAGCACCCGCGCACGCATTTGTGCGAAAACGCGTTTTAAGCATGCACATGCATCTTTTGGTAGACGCGGATGAAGTTTTCTGCAATACCACAAGATGTGCATGCAAATGGTGCTTTTGGCAGAACGCGCACGTGGATTTCTACCAAACGACGTGCTAGGCATGCCGATGCTGCTCTTTTTAGCACCCGCGCACGCATTTGTGCGAAAACGCGTTTTAAGCATGCACATGCATCTTTTGGTAGACGCGGATGAAGTTTTCTGCAAAACCACAAGATGTGCATGCAAATGGTGCTTTTTGCAGAACGCGCACGTGGATTTCTACCAAACGACGTGCTAAGCATGCCGATGCTGCTCTTTTTAGCACCCGCGCACGTATTTGTGCGAAAACGCGTTTTAAGCATGCACATGAATCTTTTGGTAGGCGCGGATGAAGTTTTCTGCAAAACCACAAGATGTGCATGCAAATGGTGCTTTTTGCAGAACGCGCACGTGGATTTCTACCAAACGACGTGCTAAGCATGCCGATGCTGCTCTTTTTAGCACCCGCGCACGGATTTGTGCGAAAACGCGTTTTAAGCATGCACATGCATCTTTTGGTAGACGCGGATGAAGTTTTCTGCAAAACCACAAGATGTGCATGCAAATGGTGCTTTTGGCAGAACGCGCACGTGGATTTCTACCAAACGACGTGCTAAGCATGCCGATGCTGCTCTTTTTAGCACCCGCGCACGCATTTGTGCGAAAACGCGTTTTAAGCATGCACATGCATCTTTTCGTAGACGCGGATGAAGTTTTCTGCAAAACCACAAGATGTGCATGCAAATGGTGCTTTTTGCAGAACGCGCTCGTGAATTTCTACCAAATGACGTGCTAAGCATGCCGATGCTGCTCTTTTTAGCACCCGCGCACGCATTTGTGCGAAAACGCGTTTTAAGCATGCACATGCATCTTTTGGTAGACGCGGATGAAGTTTTCTGCAAAACCACAAGATGTGCATGCAAATGGTGCTTTTTGCAGAACGCGCACGTGGATTTCTACCAAACGACGTGCTAAGCATGCCGATGCTGCTCTTTTTAGCACCCGCGCACGCATTTTTGCGAAAACGCGTTTTAAGCATGCACATGCATCTTTTGGTAGACGCGGATGAAGTTTTCTGCAAAACCACAAGATGTGCATGCAAA